>NW_025936467.1:0-1437 GCF_000764305.2 Hyalella azteca | reverse complement strand
CCCCCCACCTCCCCCAGGGTCGTCCGGGCCACGCTCTTCTCTGGTGAGAGGAGATATATATATAGCATAATATTATATGATATTATCGTATATAATATAAAATATTATAATATATAATATAATATATAACATGAAACAATTTAAAAATTACTAAAAGATCAATAACTTTAATATATTACAAATATGAAATTTTACGCAGTATTTTTTGCAGGAAGCATTCTGTAATGAATTTTGTCACAAACAGGAACTTTTATTCGATTCCAATATGTTGTACCATTTTAGGATGACTCGAACTGTAATGATTGGATTAACTGCCTTAGCATTCATGTTCACGTCATACAACGTGTTCAGCAATTCTGAGACGAAGGATATTAATTCTATTGAAGCTTATGATGATGAAGTCATCGAAGCTCCCTTCGAACTCAATGGAACTCCCTTCGTCATCATCGTCTGCAATGGTGAGCTGAAGGGGAGCGTCTGGGTCAAAAAGTCGATAATTTGGCTTTTTCGTTTTCTTGGCTCATTTTGTAGCTGCTGAAAAGGCGCGTCCAACGCAGCAAACCGCATGTATGTGCGTGCTCTAGTTTTTGGGTAAAGCAATTTCAAAAATGTATAATTGCTTTATATTATATATATATTTATAGTACTACAATTACTATGTCATCGGAATTGTTTTGCGTATTGTTATCGATGTAGGCAGTAGTGCACTCAACGGGATTAAAGTATTAACTAAATGCCAATCTATCCCTTAAGGAAAGATGCATTATTAAGTTTATAAGCTCTGCAAAATTGGAACACATCTGAACTTTGTTACAAATCAAAGTCATTCCTATCAAAAACTTTATTCTTGTCAGCCGCTGGCTCAAGGACGCCCCAAGCTCGCCTAGCGGTGCAAATTATGTAAATTACCGGTTCTATGTCCACATTAGGTTCTGGTTGTTAAGGAAATAAGCACCTGATTAGGATCCGGTCTATTCCTTGACAACCGTGGGGCAAATGGGGCGGTCGTATTTGGTACCTGATGCGTTCGTGACAGACACAACCGAATTTGAAAAAAATGCGTTAAAAAATGCCCTCTCCCTTCCCCCTTTATGGGGAGTAGACTAGACATGTATCATTGCGGCACAATGAAGCAAGTGGCGAGTAAACACGAGTTTGAAACTGGAATAATATCAGTTAACTTTCAACTCCAACTTTCCACATTACCCACAGCATTCTCTAATATTTTCCAGAATTACAAGACCCTCGCACAAGCCCGAGTAAAACAATTTTCAATATTCACCAGCAGTCAGTATTCTCATACATTGCCAAAATCAAACATTCTTCAATATGCAATAGCACTCAACGATCAACATTCTCCAATATTCAACACCGCTCAATATTATCCCACGTTATCCAAATACGAAACATTCTAACACATTCACCCGTACCAAACAT
>NW_025936466.1:0-338 GCF_000764305.2 Hyalella azteca | reverse complement strand
AGGTAAAAATAGATTGTTGGCACTTGAAATGACATTTATATGAATTATTTCATGTCAAGTATAATTTTAAAATGTATTCAGCAATTTAGTCAGATAACCTCACAACATTCATCAGCGTCCAAATTACGAGTAACTTGGGCTACTTTTATTAATAACGGAGCGCAAGTTGTACGACTACATTTCGTCATTCCTCCATATAATTCCGTTTAGCAGAATATACAAAAATAAAAATGTTTACTATCGTCTAAAATTCCTTCAGGACTTTTTTAGAACTTCTAATGCGGGTAAAAACTTCTAATTCAGGCTATTGAATTTTCTGCTCAGTTGTGCCGGGTGCG
>NW_025936465.1:15138-53568 GCF_000764305.2 Hyalella azteca | reverse complement strand
TCCACCAGGGTGCAAGGTTCCACCAGGTAGCAAGGTACCAATTTTAGGTTGCGTCCTGATTGATATATTGGAATTAGCGTTCGAGTCAACAATTTTTGAAAATGTCACACATGATATTGCTGATATATTATTACTTATTACCTTTCATGAATATTTGCAATGAAGCAACCGACACAACAGTGATATGAAGAATTAAGGCATCAACAGAAAAGGATAATCAGATGTAAATATAGGCATGATTTTGGTAGTTTTTCTATGCAAGTAACGTAGGACTTCAAGTTACAAATCTTTGCTATAGTCAAAAGACTATCACATTAGGGTTATTAGATTAATAATCCTCAAATATCTCGGCCATCTTCGACTACTCAACGGCACCAATTACGATCCTCGTATAAACATCACAGGCTCGTACGTGGCAGAGATACAACTTCTCCTCATCTCTAGTACAGCATTATAATAGGGCATTAATTCTTTAAATTTTATATCTTTAAGGGGGGGGGGTTATGCCCTCCACAAAAACTTCCACATTTACTAACGGATCTTTCTGAAACTTCACACATATATGTAAAACCAAAATACTATAACATTTTGTTCGTATAATTTTTTCTGATAAATTATAAGAAAACGTGAAATTCACAGAAAACGGACAAAAAACGGGGTACTGTAGAAATCTATCTCCTCCAAGGCTTTCTAAGCTACAACAATGAGACGCATATCATTCGATGTGTAAAGACCATACCAATCGAGTAACGGAACCCGATTTTTTATTTTTGCCTTAGTTTTTTTACACGCATTTTTCCGTTGTCTTCTCATAATCTTCAAATTTTCCCTCCTCCCTCCCATTTTGAATCCAAACTATGCACAAATCTAAAAAGAGGCTTAGTTACTCGATAGGTATGGTCTTTACAAATCGAATGGTATATGTCTCATTGTTGTAGCTTCAAAACTCTAGGAGGAGAAAGGTTTTCTGTGACAATAACTGTGAATGCTCAGGAGAGCGCAACAAAGTCCCACGCGCATCGCAATAGGCACTCAATGTAGCAAGGATACGAAGCTAAACGTTTCTGGATTCCACTCAAGGATGGTGGGAGCAACTTCATGCGCACCTCCTCATACAGCGCCAGGCGGGTTACTGGGCTGCACCTCAAGCAAACACCGTATATATAGTGCTGGGCAGCGAATTAGCTCCTATCTAATTTGTTAAAGAACTCCCCCCCCCGCCCCCCTTTTATGATCTGTCGTGCACGCATAAATCAACGTACAGAGATGGTAATG
Source organism: Hyalella azteca (assembly GCF_000764305.2). Lineage (NCBI taxonomy): Eukaryota > Metazoa > Arthropoda > Malacostraca > Amphipoda > Hyalellidae > Hyalella > Hyalella azteca. Next base: position 52,293 of record NW_025936465.1, on the reverse strand, counting down.
GTACCGTTGGATAGGGCAGAATGTCAGCTTTAAGATGAGACTAAACGGGTAACTGAAGCGCAACTCAAGTAGACACTATATTTAATGTGCTCAGCAGCTAATTAACTCCTATCTAATTTGTTAAAGAACTCCCCCAACCGCCCCCTTTTCATGATCTGTCGTGAAAGCATAAATCAACGTACATAGATGGCAATGGTACCGTTGGATAGGGCAGAATGTCAACTTTAAGATGAGACTAAAAACCGGAAAAGCCAAATCCAAAAATTTTAGGGTATACCCGGGGGTTAAATTAATAAATGCCTAAATGTCGAAGACATCAATCGTAAGTTACAGAAAATAACATAACACAGCTACCCGCATATTTATTGGCAACACGCTTAAAAATATTTAATTTGATAAATTATATTATTTGAAGCATTTATTGCCATTTCTGCATTTATTTTCAGTTAAATTGATCAAAGAACATCTAATTACTGTGCATAACGGATAGTAAAACGTCAGACCTTTGTCGTATTTATATTTATTCGAAAAAAAACATAAGCAAAAGTAATGGCAACATTTTGAAAAAATCATATATATTATTGGCAACTCTAAATTAATACTTTGTGTGACCTCCCTTGGCATCAACGATAGCAGATAGACGCTTCTTGTATGTTTCTACATGTGTTTTTACACACTGTGTTGTATGTTTCTACATTTGTGTTTCTACATGTGCATGTGTTAGCATGTTTTATTATGAATCTTGCGCCACTCTTCCATGGTAAAAGTCTTCAATTCTTCGATGTTGCTGGGTCTTCTTTTATGAACATGCCTCTTCAGTTCCCTCCATAAATTTTAACTTGGATTTAAATTATGAATAATTTCATACAATCGTATCTTTCTTTCAGGTAGGGAAGCAAATAAAACTTCCGAGAAAATTTATTGAATTTAGTAGTCTGGAAATTGACTTCAAGCTTGGAATCATGCTGAAAGCTTCAGACGGAATTAAAGTAAGAATAGTTGAAGATTGGTGCGTTGAAGTAAGAGTAAAGGTTAAACGATTCTACGTGAACTCTAAAAATAGAGCTCTAGTTGATACCTCATCTACTTAAAGTTGAATTATTGAAGTTAAATTTAATAAATTATACAATTGAAGTCTGAATCATCGCACACGTTAATTAAGCATTGATGTGAGCAAAATAAACAGAACGAAAGAATATCGGGCACTCAAACCAAGGAATAGATAAATCACAGAACAAGGAAGAAATTTAGACTTATGGTTGAATGCTGGTGAAGTAGCGGCGGCAGCGACAGGCAGGCTGGAGATCACAAATTTTGTTGTGGCTACGGTGGTGTATCAGTGCTAACTCCCTTAACTTGCGGAACCCGGAACCCGGGTCTGACATAAATTACCCTAACAGTAAACTTACCCTAGACTAATCTTAATATTACCCAAACATAAATTATTACTAAATTCAGTTTAAAGAATATAAATATGATTAACGGTGGGAAATTTCCCATAGATGTGTGTCAAAAAAGTATTCCTGTGTGTGGAAAGTATTCATGTGGTATTCCTAATCAATATCTACATACTATCTACTTACAGGAATTATTCGTTAAATATCCATTAGAATATTTCGAAAAGTATAACAACTATACGGAATTTTTTTCAAGTTTACACAAATATTTGATGTAACTTTTCATTTATCTGGTGTGCAATAGACCAATTCGGCTACGATTTGAAAAAGTATCGCGCTATTGTGCTCATTTCACCCACAAATTTCTCCCTTATCATTGTGAATATTGCCTCCTTATAATTTCTTTCACTATTCACTTGGTACGAACGAATCGGTCTATAGTCCAACCTCCTACATTGCAAATGCATTCGCGCCGGGTATTAACTTATTTAGTTATTCCTCAAAATAATTGATGACGAAAATTTATTCTGAAGTGCTCAGTATTTCTTTTCATATAACAAAATCACTTGCACACTGTAGGTTGAATGTAATTAAGTTTGTTTTAAATATTTTTGAACGCTCTGACGAGATTGCAACTCATTGCGTCTCTGAGCAGCGTATCTATAATGAAGCTATGAATAAAGCCGGGTATTTGTGTAAGATTCAGCAGGAAAAACTGTTTTAACACAAATCCTGCTCCATTTTCATCCGAAAACAGCGTACATTTCCATAAAGGCAGAAAACCGATATATATGTTTTTGATTATTTATTTGCGTCAATATAAATTATCGACTAACTAAACACTATGTTCCAGTGTAACAGAAATAAGTCCATTAATATAACCTATTAATTTTGAAATCCAATATTACTGAAGAATTTCCGTCAATCTGATGTAGTATTTTAATAATTTAATGAAAAACATAATTTTTGATTTGTTTATAGAGAAGTTTTAAATTGTGTAAATGAATTTTTATCTAATCCATCGACCACGTATAACCCGCGCATGTTAGTTGAAAAATCACTATGATATTTATTTAAATTATTTTTCAATAATTATGCCTATTACCTGTGAGAAATTATCAATGAGCTATAGGCACTTCAAATGCCTGTAAATATGTTCGGCGCTATGAAGTGAGCTATCCCATTACAGTTAACATGATGAATAATTACAAAAAAAAATCCCCTAGTCAAACTCATGAATTTTGATTACAAATTGCTATAAATATCTAAATTTTTTAGGAACTTCTAGAGAAAACTCATATGAGCGGAAACTAAACTAAATTTATAACACGAACCCATGGAACGGAAAAAACATACGAGTAAATCATCCAAGAAAATAACAAAAACGACTATGTCTGATGGGAGCGACCAATGCAGTCAAGCAGCAAAAATTCAAATGCACCAATGCCTGTAATCAGCAGAAAATACCATATGCATGAAAGATTAAGGATTCCATTTGATCCATGCGCCCTAATGGCCGGATAAGGCCCCAAATGTGTCGCTCAAGCAACGTTTTCACCCATCATATGGTACTCTAAACCTGAATAAAATCCACCCATCACTTCAACTTCTCTTACTTTAGTGAGCAAATAAGTCGCTAATGATGAATATGGTGTCTGGAGATGGTGTATTCTCCCTGGGAAGGCTCCCTTCTCACCGTGCAGCTCTGAAATATTTATTTGCCGCTCATGACGAGCAGCAAAACACAAGCATGAGCTGGAAAACGAAATAAATCCTATGGAAACGTCATACAAAATTCTCATACAAATTTTATCGTAGTTATACTTATTCATCGTATACTTTACCCCATGGCCACTGAATGCCTAGCGAATTACAATGTCAGTTTATTTCTCTATTAAGTAGCGATGTTAAAGAATTGTTTATAGGCCAATATGACGAATATGATTGCATGCTCGCTGATATTATTCATTGTGCAGAATGTCGAATTAATAATAAAACAAGGCTAATTAGGAAAAAAATAATTACAAATACCAATCACTAGAGATAAATATGAATTTTTATGATGCAAAAGACAAATTGTAGAAATTTGAATATTTATCAACAACTCGCGTTGCCAATACCTAATTTAACACAAATGTATACATGCCATCAAATGTACATTTTCTAATTGTGTGACTAGAGGAGTTCCAGTTCGATATATTCGCATTGCTATCAGTGGAGGGAACAGTAACCCCGCGGCGTATTAGGCCTATTTTAGGCCTATTAAAAATATCCTTAAGCTCTTCAAATTATTTTATGCTCATTTATTGCATTCATTTAAACTTTTTACATTGTAATTCCGACAAATCCAGTAGGATAACATGGGGCAGCGAGCCCACTGCGGGTCATGGGCCCATAGCGGGTTTCTCGCTAAGTATGGCAGATATTGGTACGTGTTTTCTACCGCCGGTCGACAGTTTCACTGGGATGAAGTGTACGGATTTACGTTTTGCTAAGAGTTTGCGTTGTTAAGTTATTTGCGAATAACTGTTTTAGTCCAGATAAAAATTTTTTTGCCGCTAAATAAAGTTTTTTTTCGATTACTATAGATGAAGCTTTTGAAATTACAGTGAATTATTTTTTCAAAGTAATATTTATAGGGATAATTTTGAGACCAAGTTAGACTATTAGCTTTTAAAATAAAATGTTGACACGATAAAAATTGAAATGATACCTATATAGTGGGGGCAACGGGCCCACGCGTGTCACGGGGCAAAGCGCCCATGGTGAAGTCTTGTGTTATACATCATTAGATTTGTCTCAATGACTTTTTCATACTATGACTAGCTTTTTTAATTACAAATTACACTTCATATTGCATGATTTTTTTATTTGCCGCCTCAAGGCAGCAGGTTTAGTTTCTAGTTATGCGTATTTATGACCACTTTTCGAGTTATTGACTCTTGCCTTGCCAAAAGTTGATTTCAGTCAACACCAATGAGCCAAAAGTTGATGAGAGTTTTTATGGTGTTGGCTGAAATCACGATTAGGTACGAATTCTCTGCACATAATATCTGGATCATGTACGAAACTGGAACGAAGTTTTTTTTTTATCAACGAAATATATTTTTTCTGGTCAAGGATACATTTTTTCATGTCAAGGACGAATTTTTTATCGCAAGGATATATTTTCAAGTCAAGGATATATATTTTTATTTCAATGAAATATTTTTCTTCACGTCAGTGATAGATTTTTTAAGCCAGGAGTATATTTTTTTCAAGTCAAGTATATGATTTTTTGAATTGTTAATGAATGAGTGAATGTCATATTTTTTATTGCATTTTCTTATTCTCAAGAATAGACTAGCTAGCTCGCTGCTACTATTCATTGAACAGAATAGCGAATTATTAGTGGAATAGGGCTAATTACAAATAAACTTTATTACTACCATTACTAATTAACAGAACCACAGAATTACTGGTATCATGTTGAAATTGACGACTTAATTTTTAGTTTTTCATTTTTGTTCAAATATTCCGTTCAATGCGCATGTTGAAACAAAAGAATTTTTCAGGGCAAACTTGATTAGAAACGCAATCTGTAAACTTCACTGGCTTGGAGAATTTTGTAAAGCTTTCGTTTGTAAGTCATGACTTAAGACCAATAACTAGTGATATATAAGAATGTTAGAGACAAATATTTGAAATTTGAAGGAGTTGTTGCTGAATATTTATCAACAACTCGTGTTGCCAATTCCTAATTTAATACAAATTAAATACATATATCATATCAAATAATATCATATCATGTATCATATCATATCATAGAATATCATATCATATCAAATCATATCATATCATATCATATCATATCATATCATATCATATCATATCATATCATAGTGATGTCGGCGCTGAAGAATAGGCCTGGTGTGGCCTGTCGCCGTTTCTTGTAATTTTTGTGACAAATTCACAGGAGATCTAAAAACGGGTCTTTTGACAGGATCTTTTCAAGACTGACGATAGTTTGAAATAGCTACCAATCATCCAACAGTTTCGATATGTTGCTAGGCATTTCAAGTTTGAAAATATATTTCTCCATAGCTTTATCTAGTCTGTTCTTGAACGCGTTTATACTCGGAGCGTTAACTATGTAATCAGGGAGGCTGTTCCACATGTCGGTGACGCGAAGCGAGAAGAAATGTTGTCGCGTGGATGAGTTGCAACGCAGTTCTTTTACTTTATAGTTCTGGCCCCTGGCGTTGGTTCTTATTTCAAAGTCTGCTAGTCTTTTTGAGACCTGCTCTAAATTATGAGTATAGTTGTATTATTGAACGAGATCGCCATTCCGACGGGATGAACGAGCCCTGGAACATGCGCAATTATAGCCATTCATCAGATTTAAATCATATTTTTTTTACTAAAGCAGCTCTTTGACAGCGTGATTAATTTTCTCTCTTCAATTACTGAGAACACAATAATATATGCCGAAGAATGCATCTTTTTGTTGGGAAACAAAACAAGACATATCGATGAGCGAAGTTCCATTGGCATGGCAATCTTTAAGATGACACACGATCTGTTAGTTCATATCGGCAATTCACACATTTAGCTCAATTTACTATTCTATTTAGGCATTACTTGACTAATATAAACGGTTTCTAGGATCAAATGGTAATGGATGTGCAATATATTTTCAACAAACGCTTCTAATATCGTTATAATTATTTTTGTGCATACCCATCACCATCATTCCCATTCATCGTCACGTTTTTAAGTGTAATTCTAAACGATGATAAATTTGAGCCTGAAGAGGTTTAAATGATGTTTTTTAAGTATTCCTGTGGACGTAGACCTTGATGCTGTGAAATCCGGCACGAATCCTGCTATGCAATATCTACTTAGAAGTATCCGTCAAATATCCATTAATAGTTTTTGAAAATTATAACCACTATACTGGATATTTTTTTTTTGTTTGTACAAATATATGATGTCAATTTCCCCATAACTGTAGTGCATAAGTTCAATACAATTGCCTCCTTTTAATTTCTTTCACTATCCACTTGGTACGAACGAATCGGGCTAGTCCAACCTCAAGCTTTGCAGGTGCATTCGTGCCGCGTGATAACTTAGTTAGTTACTCCTCGAAAAAAGTGATGGGAGGATTATATAATAAATTGCTCAGTACTTCTTGATATTAATTTCGAATACTCGAATAAAATGTCGGCCGGCTGCTCCTAACGTTCTTATTAATTATTTTTGAAAGGTGGCTAAGAGACTGCAACTTATTGCATCTCACAGCTGCCCCTATGTAAAGATATTAATTGGGATGTGAAATGGTAGAATTTATCGATTCAGCGGATGGGAGAGTTGTAAACCGTATTCACCTTCATGTGAAAACTGTATAAATGTTCAAAAAGCCGGAAAACCGTATATATATTCCCGATTATTTATTTGCATCGAACATAATTCTCGACTAACTAAAGGAGCTTATTCACGAGGCGATTAATTGCGTCTATTGGTTGCGTCTACTACAGTTTGCAGGCTGAGAGCCTACGTATACACGCGTATAGTGTTTTCGGTACACTGCGCCCGCGTCAGCAGTGCTGCCAGCGCTAGGTTAAGGGGACCGACCGGGCATACGGAAAACTTCTACAGTTATTATCCGATTGTCATGAAACTTCACATACATACGTAAAATGTAAAAAAAAACATTTTGCTCCTATGAATTTTTCGAAAAAATTGATAGAAAACGTGAAATTCATAGAAAACGGCTAAAAAGGGGTACTTCAGAAAATCTATCTCCTCCCACAAATATCATCCTACAACATCGAGACACGTATCATTCGATTCGTAAAGACCATATCTATCGACTTTAACATCACTTTTTTCATTTTCCACCTAGTTTTTTTTTATGACGTTTTTTCCCATTTTTTACATTTTTCACCCCTCCCCCCCCCATTCTTCCCCATATAAAAAACGAACCAGACAAAAAAAAAATTATGTTAGAGTCGATAGGTATGGTCTTTACTAATCGAATGGTATATGTCTCATAGCTGTAGCTTGAAAACTGTAGGAGGAGATAGGTTTTCCGTGACAGTAAGTTGAACTTTTCAAATTTTTCAGGACGGCGCGACAAAGTCCCGTGCGCCTCGAAATAGGCACTCAATGTAGCATGGATCCCAAACTACAGGCTTCTGTAGCTTAATCCACTCAAGGATGCTAGCAGCAACTTGTAGCGCACCTCTACGTACAATGTTAGGAGGGTTTAAAGCCCGGCCGTCTGCGTCAATATTGCCGTACATGGATCGCAGTAGTATCGTTGGAAAGCTCAGAATGTCAGCTTTAAGATGAGACTAAGCATGTAACTGAAGCACAATTACAGTAGAAACTATATTCAAAGATTTCAGCTGCTAATTACTTTATATCTAATTACTTAAAGAACTCTCTCACCCGCTTCCCTTGAAAGAGACGTCATGAACGTAAATATTGGCGTACAGCGATGGCAGTGGTACCATTGGAAAAAGCAGAATTTCAGCTTTCAGATGAGCACAAAAACCGAAAAACGCCAAAATTGAAAATTTTAGGGTAGCCGATCCCCTTAAAAAATTGCTTAGTGAAAAGCTAAGGAAAATCGCGATTGTCTACAGTTTTCCCGATTAATGGAATAGCGGCAAATCTTTCACATAAACGAAAAACTAGAGTTGAAGATGTGTAAAGCTCATTAATACCAGAAAAGTATTTATTTTTAAGTGTTTATTTTTATAAACTATAGTATTTATGTAGTAAACTGAATAATTATCTTCAGCATAGTCAAGAAAGGAAAATTTAATTTATTGTCCATAGCCGGTATCAGATAGTTTCGAAAATTATGTTGAGGTACCAGTGTCGTCGTAGCGTGCTGCGAGAGGCTCAGGCTACAGATCGTTTGGACCCGCGTTCGAGACTCGGGAGCAGCGGGCCGTTCTTTCACCGGACTGCTGGTGAGGTAAGTGTAATTTAATCTCATAATAATTCTTCCCTGCTTACCGATGTCGATTACACTGCTATACTTTGTATGTAGGCAATTGCATGTTCTCCATGGCAGTAAATGCTTAGCAATAAAAGAGCTTACCAATATAATATATCAGCTGCAATAAATGCTTAAGAATACCACTGAGTGGTAAGCCGTTATCAGTTAATTCAATACAAGCGAAAATTAATAGCATCATGGATAAATTTTTCGTCCATTTTCCAGTGCTTTGGTAAATTTCGATGCCGCAGCGTTCCTCATAGCAGAGCATACACAAAACTGATATTGTTTGGTTTCACAACGCTGATATTGTTACCATTAGTTGAATATCGATAACTTTTTGCAACATTTCTTCGGATGTGAAGGGAAAATGTTCTTCCACGAACATTATTACCCACGATTCTGAATTTCCTTAGTATGCTCTTTGTATTCAGCGAGTTACAGAAACAGGTAATGATAGTAAATCACGCATAAATTCAATTGCTCCTCCCTTCCTCTCACTGCAGAGGAAGGGGGGGGCGATTTTTTAATCACGTAGTCAGACTCGGCCAGAGCTGCCCCGGATACGGGGACGACCCTAATACGTACCGCTCAACGGCCGCCAGAATAAGGACCAGGCTCTGGTAGCTGTCTGATTCGCGGACCGAAATGTGGACCAAAAAGCGGACATAGAGACGCTGGTGGACTAAGCTCCTCGAGTCCTAGGCGTTCCCTAATCCAGAGCCGCTCTCAGCTCTAAATTTTTTTAGGGGCGGGTTATGTGCGAACGTTGGACTAGATTTCGAATTCATTTACACGATTTCCAGGCATAGCTTCGCTACAAATGAATGAAAAATAAATTTTTTCTTAAAATTATTAAAATATTACATTATACGGAGGGGAATTCTTCAGTATTATGTATTTCAAGATTGATAGGTCGTCTTATGGGACTTATTTCTGTTTCAAAAGAGCGGAGAGTTTAGTTAGTTAGTCGAGAATTTAATTTGATGCAAATAATAATCGGAAACATATACACGGTTTTCTGTCTTTATGGAACTTTTTGCATTTTTTGCATGGGAGTGAAAAAGGATTCATTCTACAACTCTTTCTCGTGCTGAAAGGATATTTTACACAATTATACTGCCCCATGTAAGTGTTTTATCACAGATATGCCGCTGGGAGATGCAGTCAATTGCAATCTGTTCGAAAGCTTTAAAAAATATAAGGACATTTTTATTAAAATCGCTGCTATGTCATCAGATGACCAAATCTCATAACCAAAAATACTGAGCACTTCTTGATCAAAAATTTTCATCACTTTTTTCGAGGAGTAAGTAAATAAGTTTTCACCTAGCAGCATAATGCACCTGCAATACAAGAGGTTGGACTGGACAACCTCTTTATTGGACAACCTTAACTTAACTGGTTGGACTGGACAAACTCAAAATTATTCAAGTGAAACATTTCGTCAAAAAAGCTTGCTCTCATCTCCATAGGATCATAGATAACCCATTCCGCTCTAGATATTTCTGACAACAATCATATCATATCACATCATATCATATCATATCATATCATATCATATCGTATCATATCATATCATATTATATCATATCAAATCATATCATATCATATCATATCATATCATATCATATCATATCATATCATATCATATCATATCATATCACATCATATCACATCATATCATATCATATTATATCATATCAAATCATATCATATCATATCATATCATATCATATCATATCATATCATATCATATCGTATCATATCAAATCATATATCATATCATATCATATCATAGTGATGTCGGCGCTGAAGAATAGGCCTGATATGGCCTGTCGGCGATTCATGCACTTTTCGTGACTTGTTCGCAGGAGATCTAACAACAAGTCAGTTTACCGGATCTTTGTAAAACTAACGATAGTTTGAAATAGCTACTAGACTTCCACCAGGTTCGATATGGTGCTAGGCATTTCAAGTCTGAACATATATTTCTCCACAGCTTTATCTAGTTTGTTCTTGAACGCGTTCATACTCGGAGCGTCAACGATGTAATCGGGGAGGCTGTTCCACATGTCGGTGACTCGAAGCGAGAAGAAATGTTGTCGCGTGGACAAATTGCTGCGCAGCTTTTCCAATTTATATCCGTGGCCCCTGGTGTTAGTACTTGCTTCAAATTCAGGTAATCCTTCCAGGACCTTGTATAATCCATGTGTACAAGTGTATATTTCAATGAAGTAACCACACAGACTTCGATAATAGAGGCCAGGAATCGTCGCAATCTGCAATCCTACCATACGCAATCATTCGAGATGCCGGAATTACATCAAATTTTATACTGCTTTTGTATATAATGCAGTCATTTCCCAATCGACTGCGTGACTCAATTAAATTCACATCTGCAATTACTGAAGACACAATAATAAATTCAGTGGAATGCATCTTTTTGGTGGGTAACATAACAAGTCATATCGATTGACGAAGCGCCGTTGGCAAGCCAATCTTTGAGATGGCAGACAACTTGTTTGTTCATTGCTAATCGGCAATCCGCATATTGAGCTTGATTCACTATTCAATTTAGGCTTTACTTGACTAATAAAAACCGTTTTCTGGGAGCAAATGTTCATGAATGTTTAATGTGTTTTAACAAGAGCTTCTAATATTCTTATAACAGTTTTCGTACGTCACCACCGCCATCATTCCCATTCATCAGCATGTTTTTAAGTCCGATTCTATACGGTGATACATTCGAGCCTGAAGAAGTTTAATGTAGAAGAAGTATTCCTGTGGACGTATACCTTGATGATGCGAAATCCGGCATGAATCCAGCTAATCAATATTTACTGAAGGGAATCATTCGTTAAATAACCATAAGAATTTTTTGCAAATTGTAACTACTATACGGAATTTTTCAAAGTGTGTGCAACAAATCAAATGGCTACAATTTGAAAAAGTATCGCACTACTGTGCCAATTTCATCCATGCATTCTGCCCACATCATCGTGAATATTGGCTCCTGCTAACTTCTTTCACTATCTACTTGGTACGAGCGCATCGGTCTAGTAAAACTTCTAACATTGCAAGTGCATTCATACAAGGTGATAACTCACTCAGTTACTCCTCGAAAAAAGTGATGGTGGGAATTCGTTTTAAGTGCTCAGTATGCTAGAACATTCGTTCAAAAAACTCTGTACATTAGCAGCGAAAATGTTTTTTTCAATTTTCTATTTTTGAACGCTGGCGATGAGATTGCAACTGATTGCATCTCTTAGCGGCGTATCGATGGAGGTTATTTAAGTCGTTCATGGTCTTCATTCATGCGAAACTTCATTTGCATGCGAAAACTGCCCAAATTCTCAAAACCAGTAAACCGTATATATATATTTACGATTATTTATTTGCATCCAATTGAATTCTCGACTAACTAACCAACGCTCCTTCCTTTTGGAACAGAAATAAGTCCCATAAGATGACCTAACAATTTTTCAACCCATAGTTCTGAAGAATTTCCCTCAAAATGACGCAGTATTTAAATAATTTTATGAGAAACCTAATTTGTACTTATATATAGTGAAGTTTGACCTCGAAAATGTGTAAATGAATTCGAGATCAAAACCATCGACCACATGTGAAAGGCACATGTTTCCTGAACAATGGCTATACTATTCATTTTAATTAATTTTTCTAATACTTATCTCTATTATTTCAGAGCAGTAACAATGAGCTATCAGATTTTAAAATGTCTTTCAGCTCTTTAAATGACAGAAAATACGTCTTGCGCTATAATGTGAGCCATAATATGATTCATATCATAGTTAGCATAAAAGATTAACAATGAAAAAACCCTGGTGAAACTGATAAATTATGATTATAAATTGCCGTGAAAATCTGGAATTTTCATAAATTTTCAAAAAAACTATTAGAGCGGAAACTGAACTAAATATATAACCGGAACCTATGGAACGGAAAAGCATACGAGTAAATCATCCAAGAAAGTATCAAAAACGACTATGCCAGGGAACGACCAAAGCAGTCAAGCAGCCAACATTCAAATGCACCAATGCTTGCTACCAGCAAAAAATACCATATGCATGAAAGATTACATTTGATTCATGCGTTCTAATGGACAAGGCCCCAGATGTGTCGCTCAAACAACGTTTCCACCCATCAAATGATATTCTAGGCCTGATTAATATCCACCCACCACTTCAACTTCTCTTACTTTAGTGAGCAAATAAGTTGTTAATGATGAATATGGTGTCTGAAGATGGTGTATTCTCCCTGGGAAGGCCCCCTTCTCACCGTGCAGCTCTGAAATATTTATTTGCCGCTCATGATGAGCAGCACAAACACAAGCATGAGCTGGAAAACTGAATAAATCCTATGGAAACATCTTACGGAATTATGATACAAATTTTATCGTTTTTATACTTATTCATCGTATACTTTACTGTTCGCTCCATGACCAGTGAATGCCTAACGAATGCCTAACGAACAATGTAAATTTTTTCTCTATTAGATTACGATGCTCGAGAATTGTTTATAGATTAACATGACGAATAGGATTGATTGCTCGCTGCTATTATTAATTGAACAGAATGCCAAATTGTTAATAAAACAAGGCAAATTACTAATAAACATCATTACTACTATTACTAATTAACAGAACCATCCAACTAATGGTGTCCTGCCAGAATTGGCGAGTAAATTTTCCAGTTTCGGCTCAAATGTTTCTTTCTTCGCGCAAAAAAAATTATATTTTTAGGGCTAACTTTATTAGGAACGTAGTCCGGATACACTCTAATGGTTTGGTGAATTTTTTAAAAATCTTTCATTTGTAAGACATTAATTAAGACGTATAACTAGCGATATACATAATGATAGAGAAGTAACAGACAAATTGTTGAAATTTGAAGGAGTTGTTGAAGAATATTGATCAACAACTCATGTTGCCAATACCTAATTTCCTATTAATTAAATATATAATAACAATCATACCATATCATATCATATACCACATGATATCATATCATAGTGATGTCGGCGCTGAGGAATTGGCCTGATTCTTGTACTTTTCGGGACTTGTCCACATATCTAACAACAGGTCCTTTGATCTCATACACAGGAGATCTAACAACAGGTCTTTTCCAAACTGACGATAGTTTGAAGTAGCTACTAGACTTCCACTCGGTACGATATGGTGCTAGGCATATCAACTCTGAACATACATTTCTCCATGGTTTTATCTAGTCTGTTCTTGAACGCGTTCATACTCAGAGCGTCAACGATGTAATCAGTGAGGCTGTTCCACATGTCGGTGACTCGAAGCGAGAAGAAATGTCGCGTGGATGAGTTGCAACGCAGTTATTTACTTTATAGCCGTGGCCCCTGGTGTTGGTTTTTGTAACAAATTCTAGTAATTCTTCTGGGACCTTATATAAGCCATGAGTATACTTGAATACTTCAACGCTATCACCATGATGACGTCGATAAATGAGTCCTTTAACCCCGCAACTCGCTTATCAATAATACGTGCAGTCGAAAAGTAATCATTAAACTTCCCGCTGCATTTTATTAATGCTCACTTATCCAGGTCAATTGGTATAACGCAATTGAATTTCTGTCTGCAATTATTGAAAACATAATGAAAAGTTCCGGAAAATAAATCTTTATGGTGGGTAACATAAAAAGTCATATCGGTGAGCGAAGACCCCTTGGCAAGCAAGTCATTGAGATGGCAGACGACCTATTAGTTCATTGCTAACCGGCAATCCGCATGTTGAACTTAATTTACTATTTAATTTAGGCTTTACATGACTGATATTCTAAATAATATTCAAATATTCTTATAACAATATTCGTACGTCACGTCCACCATCATTCCCATTCGTCGGCACGTTTTTAAGTCACATTCTGGACGGTAATAAATGTGAGCCTGAAGAGGTTTAATGAATAAAAATATTCCAGCGGACGTAGTCCTTGATTTGAAATCCCGAACGAATCCTGCTAATCAATATCTACTTAAGAGAAACATTCGCTAAATATCCATTAGAATTTGTTGAAACATTCAACTACTATACGGGATTTTTTCTGTGTGTACAAATACTTGAGGTATTTTTTTCATGTAAGGTGCAACAAATCAATTCAGCTTCCATTTGGAAAAGTATCGCACTTCTGTGCCCATTTCACCCATACATTATCGCGGGATGTTCACTCAAAATTCTCCCATGCATTTCGCCAAAATAATTGTGAATATTGCCTCCTCGTAATATCTTTCACTATCCGCTTGGTACGAATCGGTCTAGTCCAAACACTGACATTGCAAGTGCATTCGTGCCAGGTGATAACTTACTTAGTTAGTCCTCGAAAGAAGTTTTTTGACGAATTCATCATGAGGTGCTCAGTATTTTTCATCATCAATCCTGATCACCTTAAGTATGTATGCTTTAGATGTTGCTGAAATGTAGTTATAATTTTTGAACGCTGGTTGAGAGATTGCAACTGATTGCATCTCGAAGCAGCATGTAGATAGCGAAGAGGCAATTCAAATATTGCCGTGAAGTTGGTACATATCCGTTCAGCAGGAAAAACCGTGAGGACACGAATCCTACTTCACTGCTCTTATATCCAAAAGAATCAGAAACCGTGTGATTTTTCTGATTCACATCAATGTTTCTGATTCTCATCAAATTAAATTCTCGACTAATTGACTAAACGCTCCGGTCTTTTACAACTTAAATAAGTCCTATAAGATGACCTAACAATTTTGAAATCCATAGTACTGGAGAATTGCCCTCAAAATTATGCAGTATTTAAGTAATTTTATGTAAAACCTAATTTTGGATTTATTTATAGTGTATTTCTACCTCAAATTTGTGTAAATGAATTCGAGATCTATTCCATCGATCACATTATGTCCCGCACATGTTTCCTGTACAATCACTATGCTATTAATTTGAATTAATTCTACAATACTTCTGCTTATTATTTGAGAGCAGTAATCATTGTGCTATAGGCACTTCAAATGCCTGCATATATATTTGGCGCTGTAAAGTGAGCTATCACTTCACGCTTAACATAAAGAATCATTTCTCAAAAAAACATCTACTACTCATAGACCTTCTATAATGCAGGTTTATACTTGCATCATTCAATGAGGTCGCCACGCAGACGTTGGTAAATGCCTGGAACCTTCGAAGATTGCAATTCAATCATACGAGCTGCCGGCAGTTCACCAGATCCTATACTACGTATAATCTGATTGATTCAATTAGAATCTCTTGCGATTACTGAAAACATAATGATAAATTCCAGTGAATGCATCTTTTTTGGTGGGTAACATAACAAGTCATATCGATGAGCAAAGCGCCCATGGCAAGCCAGTCTTTGAATTGGCAGACGACCACTTACTTGGCTGCTAATCGGCAATCCACATATTGAGCTTAGTTCACTATATAATTTAGACTTTAATTGACTATTATTATAATAATAATATTCTTATAACAATAATTTTCGTACTTCACCACCACTATTATTCCCGTTCATAGCCACGTTATCAAGTCAGGTACCGGACGGTGATAAATTTGAGCCTGAAGAGGTTTGATGAAAAAAAAATATTCCTGTGGACGTAGACCTTGATGATGTGAAATCCGGATTGAATCCTAACAATCGATATCTACTTTAGAGAATCATTCGATAAATATCCATTAGAAGTTGTCTAAAATTATTACTACTAATAGGCATTTTTTCTATGTGTGTACAAATATGTCAATTTTTCCATATCTGGAGTGCAACAAATCTATTCGGATACGATTTGAAAAAGTATCGCACTACTGTGCACATTTCACCCATACATTTCACCCACATCATTGTGAATATGGTCTCATTTTAATTTCTTTTACCATACACTTGGTACGAACGAATCGGTTTAGTCCAACTTGTTACATTGCAGGTGCATTTGTGAGAGATTAAAATTTACTTAGTTATACCTCGAAAGAAGTGATGGAAGAGATTTATTAATAAATGTTCAGTATTTTTGGTTATTCGTTCAAATCACGCATTAACTTCTCATATCTCGTCACTTTTATATCTTGACATTTTTGAACGCTGGCTAAGAGATTGCAAGTGATTGCATCTTGCAGCAGCGTATTCGACGAATATTTCTATAGAGCCGTGAAATTGTGTAAAATATTCTTACTGCGGGAAAAAGAGTTTCCCGCAGTAAGCCAGAAAACCGTATATATGTTTCCGGTTCTTTATCCGCATCAAATAAAATTCTCAACTAACTGACTAAACGCTCCATTCTTTTGGAACAGAAATGTGTCCCATAAGATGACAAAATTATTGAAATCCACATTACTGACAAATTTTTCTCAATATGATGTAATATTTAAATAATTTTTAGTGCAAATATAATTTTGCATTTATTTATAGTTAAATTCTTCCTCGAAATCGTGCAAATGAATTCGACTTCTAATTCATCGACCACATATGACTCGCACATGTTTCCTGAACAATTACTATGCTATTTATTTGATTTAACCCTTTCCCCACTGACGGGACTCACAAGTCCCGCCTCAAGTTTCACGCTCTAAAATACATACAACAAGGAATTTTAGGTCCAGGCACCTAACGGGACTTCTACGTTCGTTTATACACCTCAAGAAAATTACTAATTGGCAACCGGCTCACCCAGTGAGATTTCTAAGTCAATTGCATCAGCCGGCTGAGAATGAAAGTAAGTTTCCATTTTCTCTCAGAATATTTCATCATAACTGTTTATATTCAACATGGATTTAGTTACTTTTTGTTTTATTTTGTGTAAAAATTTATATTCTAACGAAATATAACAAATAAATGTATTTGGAAGACTGTTTTTGATGTAAAAAATAGAAATTAGGAAAACCACCTGCAAGTCCCGCCAGGAGAACCGGGACCTGATAGTCCCAGTAGGAGTCGCGTGTCGTTTGTGATACTAGGTAGGAATACTACAGAGAATTCCAATTCTTACTGGTCCCATTGATTTCTTATTCATTTTTTTTACACCACGGCACTTTTATGTTGTAACTTATTTTATTTTCAGACTTGAGCACTTCTTCCTGAAACATGGCCAATCGGTCATTGGAAGCCGATGAAATACTTCATCTGTAGGACGAAATTGATACTGACATTGACGAAGATACTGACATTGACTGATTGAGCCTGATGATCGAGACCCCACAGAAACCATTCATATCGTGTACAGATTAGATGCGGAAGCCGAAGATGAACCCATTATCATTGAATTGGATGAACAAGCCGAGATTATACCTACTGATGCAGCTTCTGAGACTCCTGTGATAGGTGTACATCCAGGAAAATGGAGAAAAAAGAAGAAAAATCAATTGTCCATGAGTTTGTCGCGCATCCCAAACTAAATCATGAATTTGCATGCGCCCTCGATTTTTTTGCATTTTTTAATGAGGGTCTTCTTGATATGATTCACTTCCAGACTAATTTGAAAAGTGTACAAAAGGAGAAGCCTGCTTCTGTGACAAAAAATGAAATAAAAGTATTCATTGGAATCAACATTGTGATGGGCTACAATAGAAGAAATCAGCTCTGACATTATTGGTCCTCATCTCAAGACATGGGTGTACCTATCATTCAAGCAGCAATGTCTCGTGACCGTTTCGTTGAAATTCTAGGATGTCTGCATCTAAACGACAATGCAAAACTGAATGAAAATAAGCACGACGTGTTATTCAAATTGAGACCGTATCTTGAAAAACTAAATGAACGATTTTCCACAGTAAATAATCCTCTAGAATTATTGTCTGTGGATGAGTCCATGAACAAATTCAAGGGAAGGAGCTCTCTTCAGCAATACAACCCAATGTAACCCATAAAGCGAGGATACATATTATGGTGTCTCGCTGATGACTCTGGATACATACACAAGTTTTTCATTTATTATGGAAAGCGGCAGTCAGATGACGAAATGGTCAATAATAACCTTGGCCTTGGTGGAAACATTGTTACATCTCTTGTCGCATCATTGAAGAACCGCTTCCACAAGCTCTATTTCGATAACTTTTTTTTCAGCTATTCCCCTACTTGAAACCTAGAAGACCATGAACATAAATGCATGTGGTACAATCCGTCCTACTCCCTTGTTATCTACTGATAAAGAGTTGAAACGAGGAAACTTCGATTACTGCAGTACTCCTGCAGGAATAACAGTTTACATGTGGAAGGATACAAAACCAGTACATTTCATTTCCAACTACCACGGAGTTGAAGCTTCTACTGTGCAAAGGAAGGACAAAACTGGCACAAAAACGGTCGTCACCAGTCCAATGGTGGCAAAAGTTTATAATAAACACATGGGGGGAGTTGATAAGCATGACATGCTAAGGCAAATCTATGGCATCAATAGGAAGAGCTTGAAATGGTGGCATTGTATATTCTTCGGACTTCTAGATATGACAATCGTGAACAGCTTCCTCATTCACAAGGAACATTGTCAATCTGCCATTTCCCTCTTGGACTATCGACAAGAAATAGCTTGAGAACTCCTGGCATATACAGAACATTCATGCACCCATCATGCCAAGAGGAAAAAAGGAAAATTCTCGACACTGGACTCCGTGCGGTTGAGCATCCCTGGAAATCACTGGCCCCTGTTCACAAACATTTGTGGTCGTTGTGAAGTTTGTTCTCTGGATAAAGTGGAATCACGTCCATTATCCAAATGTTCTCAATGTGGCGTTCATCTTCGTTGCAACGTCAAAAAACTGTTTTGGCGAGTTTCACAAGTAGCTAGGAAGCGTGCAAATGCGCGTGCGATAAAGGAAATATGATGTATTCAGTTATGATTTTATCTCACCTTGTCACATAAGTCAAAGTTTTTATTCTACGTCATAAATTATTATATCATTCAGATTATTTTTTTCTATATAATTACTGATAATAAATACCGTATCTGATTAGCTCTTACACTGTATCAATTGTATCAGCAGAGCAAAAAATCAGCTACTTTTTATGCTGAAAAGCTATTATTTTATTTTTTTGTGTGTTAATTTTGTAAGTAAAAAATGTTTACTGCACAACGTGTTTTATCTTACATTATTATTGTTAAAAATTGCATATTGTACAGATCTTGGAGCATAATACAAGGGATCGCGTGTGATGGCTATACGATTAATACATATGTACCGGGAGCCCTGATGGGACTCTGGAGTCCCGGATCACTGTTTTTTATATTAATTGATTTTTTTATATTTTAGTAGCATAGAAACTATAATAGATGTCCATAGAGCATAATTAACACAAAAAGTACACATAAAATAACTTCCATCATATAGCCGGGTGGAAAGGGTTAATTTCTTCAATAGCTTATCCTATTATTTGAGAGCAGTAATCAATGAGCTATAGGCACTTCAAATGCCTGCAAATATGTTTGACGCTATAAAGTGAGCTATCCCATCACAGTTAACATAAGTAATAATTACTCATAAATGCGTCCACAATTCAACTCATGAATTTTGATTAGTAATTGCCGCGGAATTTAATATTTCTATGAACTTGTAGAAAAAACTTATTCCATTGGAAACACAACTAAATATATAACACGAACCTCCAGAATGAAAATATATATACCATATCATATCATATCATATCATATCTTATCATATCATATCATATCATATCATATCATATCATATCATATCATATCATATCATATCATAGTGATGTCGGCGCTGAAGAGTAGGCCTGATGTGGCCTGTCGCCGATTCCTGCACTTTTCGTGACTTGTTCACAGGATATCTAAAAACAGGTCATTTGACCGGATATTTGCAAAACTGGGGATAGCTTGAAATAGCTACTAGACTTCCAACAGATTCGATATGTTGCTAGGCATTCCAAGTCTGAGCGTACATGTATATTTCTCCATAGCTTTATCTAGTCTATTCTTGAACGCGTTCATACTCGGAGCGTCAACGACATAATCATTGAGGCTGATTACGTCGTCAGCCTTCCTGTCGAAGAGTAACTTACGTAGTTAATCTTCGATAGAAGTTAGGATAAGAATTAATCATGAAGTGCTCAGTGATTTTTCACATTCATTCTGATAACTCTAATAAAATATTCATAATTAACTTTTCAAGGTTATTATTTTTGAACGCATGCGAGGAGATTGCAACGATTGCATCTCTTAGCAGCGTATTTATGAAGCATAGTTGACTAGCTCAGTGAGATTGTGTAAAATAGCCGTTCAGCAAGTAAAAAGTTCTAATACTAATCCTAAACATAATTTTCATGCGAAAACTGCCCCAATTTCCATAAAGCCAGAAAACCTTATATATGTTTTAGATTATTTATTTGCATCAAATTAAATTCTCAGCTAACTAACTGAACGCTCAGGTCATTTGGAAAAGAAACAAGCCTCATATGATGAGATACCAATTCTGAAATCCATAGTGCTAAAGTATTTCCCTCAAATATGATGTAGTATTTAAATAATTTGATGAAAAACTTAATTTTGGATTTATTTATTGTGAATTTCTACCTCGAAATCGTTTAATGAATATTTAATATCCAATCCATCGACCACATATGACCCGCACATGTTTCCAGAAAAATCACTATGCGATATATATATATATATATATATATATATATATGAATCAATTTTCTGATAGTTATTCCTATTATTTGAGGGCAGTAATCAATGAGCTATAGGCAGTTCAAATGCCTATACTAGTCAGGGAGGCTTTCTGATAGTTATTCCTATTATTTGAGGGCAGTAATCAATGAGCTATAGGCACTTCAAATGCCTATACTAGTCAGGGAGGCTGTTCCACAAGCGAGAAGAAATGTTGTCGCGTGGATGAGTTGCAACGCAGTTTTTTAGTTTATAGCCGTGCCCCCTGGTGTTGGTTCTTCTTTTGAATTCTAGTAATCCTTCATGATCTTGTAAAAGCCATGAGTATACCTTTATACTCTAATGAAGCTACCACGCGCAGATGTCGATAGCAGAGACCTGTACCCTCTAAATCTGCATTTCGAACACACAAACAACGGGCCATTCACCAGGTTTCAAGTCTATTTCTTTTTATTTGAACGGACTTGCCAAAACTAATGGTAGGACTCGATTAATTTCATTCTGTAACTACTGAAAACATAATAAATTCCGGATAACAAATCTCTTTGGTGGGTAACATAACAAGTCATATCGTTGGGTGAAGCGCCGTTGGCAAGGCAGTCTTTGAGATGGCAGACGACCTGTTAGTTCATTGCTAATCGGCAATCCGCATATTGATCTTAATTTACTATTTAATTTAGGCTTTACTTGATTAATAAAAACGGTTTCTAGGAGCAAATGTTTGAGAATATTCAAAGTGATTCTAGTCAAAGCCAAAGTGATTGACTAAAGTGACATTTTTTTGATTGACTAAAGTGATTCTACTCAAAATGTCAATTTCCTCTATCGGGAATGCAACAGATCATTATTCGGCTACGATCTGAAAAAGTATCGCACTACTGTGCGCATTTCACTCAAACATTTAGCCCACATTATTGTGAAAATTGCCCACCTTAATTTCTTTCTCTATCCACTTAGTACGAGCGAATCGATCTAGTCCAACCTCATAAATTGCAGGTGCTTTTGTGCCACGTGATAACTTTATTAGTTACTCCTCGAAAAAAGTGATGGGAGGATTGTATAATGAATTGCTCAGTACTTCTTGATATCAGAGTAAAATACCAAATCTAATTCATGTGGATGACGCGTTTTGGCATGTTTATTATTTTTGAACGGTGGCTAAGAGAGTGCATCTGATTGCATCTCGCAGCTGCCCATATGTGAAGATAATAATAGGGCTGCAAAATGATAGAAATTATCGATTCAGCAGATGAGAGAGATGTAAACCGAATCCTACTTCATTTCATGGGAAAACTGCCATAATTTTCAAAAAACCAGAAAACTGTATATATATTCCCGATTATTTATTTGCATCAAACAAATTCTCGACTAACTAGCTGAACGCTCTGTTCTCTTGGAACAGAAATAAGTCCTTCAAGATGACTTTTGAAATCCATAGTACTGAAGAATTTCCCTCAATATGAAATAGTACTTGAATAATTATGAAAAATCTAATTTTGAATTTATTTCTACCTCGAAATCGTGAAAATAAATACGATAACTAATCAATCGACCAAATATGACCCGCAAAAATTTCCTGAACAATCACTATGAAATTTATTCGAATTAATTTTCCAATATATATGCCTTCTATTTGAGAGCAGCAATCAATGAGCTATTACAACCTCTTAGTCAGCGTTCAGAAATATTTCTAAGGCTACATAAATTTTCAATAACAGAAAAGGAATTTAGTGATTTGTACACTTAACCGAAAATACTGCACACTTCATGATAAATCACCATAATTTTTTTCGAGGAGTAACAAAATAAGTTATCCCTTGGCACGAATGCCCTTGCAATGTAGTAGGCTGGACTAGACCGATTCGTTCCTACCCAGTGGATACTGAAAGAAATTGAAAGGAGTTAATATGCAGAATGATGTGAACGTATGCTTCAATGAGGACGCCTCGAAGTCGTCGATATAAGAACACAGGAACCGCAACAACCTGTAGCCCAATCATACGAGCAGCCGGCAAAACATCAACTAATTATACTTTTTTACTTAATGCAGGCATTTTCCGGACAACAGTAAGACTTATTTAAATTCCTGCCTGCAATTGCTGAAAACATAATAATAAATTCTAGAGAGTGCATCTATTTGGTGGGTAACATAACAAGTCATATCGATGGCGAAGCGCCGTTGGCAAGCCAGTCTTTAAGATGGCAGACGACCTGTTAGTTCATTGCTAATCGGCAATGCGCATTTTGAGCTTAAGTCACTATTTAATTTAAGCTTTACTTGGCTAATAAAAGCGTTTTCTAGGAACATATGTTTTAGAATGTTTGTGTGTTTTTAACAAAGGCTTCTAATGTTATTATAATAATTTTCGTTCGGCACCACCACCATCATTCGCATTCGTCAGCGCATTTTTAGGTCCTCTTCTGAACGGTGATAAATTTGAGCCTGAAAAGGTATAAGGAAGAAAAAGTATTCCTGCGGAAGTAGACCTTGATGATATGAAATCCGGCATGAATCATGCCAATCAATATCTACTAAGAGAAGCATCCATTAAATATACATTAGAAGATTTTGAAAAGAATAACTACTACATTGAATTTTGTCCAGGTGTGTACTAATATTTGATGTCGATTTTCCCATATTTGGAGTGCAACAAATCAATTCTGTGCTCATTTCGCCCACACATTATCGAGGGATATTTCGTCGATATTCACTAATACCTTTAGCACACATCATTGTGAATTTTGCCTCCTCCTAATTTATCACTATCCACTTGGTACGAACGAATCAATCTAGTCCAACCTCTTACATTGCAGTTGATTTCGTGCCCAATGATATCTTACTTGGTTACTCCTCGCAAAAAAATTTTGGCAGGAATTCATCATGTAGTGCTCAGTATTATTGCTTATCAATCCTAATCTAAACAACGGTAAAAGAATATGTCCAGCTTCTTTATGTCGTTGTATTTTTGAACGCTGGCTGTGAAATTGCAACCGATTGCATATCTCAGCAGCGTTTATGAAGATTAAAATAACGCCGTTAAATTGTGTTATATATCCACTCAGCAATAAAAAGGGCTGAAACGCGAATCCTCCTTCAATCCAAGAAGGCAGTAAACCGTATATATGTTTCCGATTATTTATTTTCTTCAAATTAAATTCTCGACTAACAACTCCCGGTCTTCCATAACTTAAATAAGTCCCATTACATGACCTAACAATTTTGAAATCCTTAATACTGAAGAATTTCCCTCATTATGATGTAGTATTTAAATAATTTTTTGAATAACATAATTTTACATATCTTTATTGTGAATTTCTACATCGAAGTCGTGCGAATGAATTAGAGATCTAATCCATCGACCACACATGACCCACATATTTTGCCTCAATAATCACTATACTATTTATTTTTTTAATTTTTACAATAATTAGGCTCATTATTTGAGAGCAGTAATTGATGAGCTATAGGCACTTCAAATGCCTGCAAATATGTTTGGCGCTATGGAGTGAGTTATTCTATTACAGTTAATATAAGGAATAAAAAAACATTCACTACTCAAACTCATGAATTTTAATATGAAGCTGCCATGAAAATCTAAATTTTCTATTAACTTGTCAAAAATACTTATTCCAGCGGACACTAAATTAAATAAATTACACGAGCCCCTGGAACGGTAATACATACGAGTTAATCACCCAAGAAAATCAACAACGACCATGCCAGGAATGATAATTAAAAATTATAAGATTGAATGATTTAATTCGAGGCAATTATTTCAATGGGTGAACTCGATAATTTTATACATCGGCAACGTTGTCTCTCAACCCTGACATTCTAGGATGCATGAAATGCACTAATTAGTGAGTAGTAATTACGGTAAATTACCTCAGTTCTGATAGA
Source organism: Hyalella azteca (assembly GCF_000764305.2). NCBI lineage: Eukaryota > Metazoa > Arthropoda > Malacostraca > Amphipoda > Hyalellidae > Hyalella > Hyalella azteca. The sequence continues at coordinate 27,358 of NW_025936465.1, read as the reverse complement.
ATTTTAGGGTAAAGAAACCGGTAAATGGTGGATATGTTAACGACGATGGACAGGATTATTCCATCAAGCACTGGGGGCAGGGTTGTCCATCAAGCACTGGGGGCAGGGTTGTACATCGGCACTGGGGCAGAGTTGTCCATCAAGCACTGGGGGCAGGAATGTCCATCAAGCACTGGGGGCAGGGTAGTCCATCGGCACTGGGGGCAGGGTTGTCCATCGGCTCTGGGGGCAGGGTTGTCCATCAAGCACTGGAGGCAGGGTTGTACATTGGCACTGGGGGCAGGGTTGTCCATCAAGCACTGGGGGCAGGGTTGTCCATCAAGCACTGGGGGCAGGGTTGTCCATCATTCCATCAAGCACTGGGGGCAGGGTTGTCCATCATTCCATCAAGCACTGGGGGCAGGGTTGTCCATCATTCCATCAAGCACTGGAGGCAGGGTTGTCACAGCACAGAGCGAGCGATGTTCTTGTGAGCTTGTCTCAGGGCTTCCCTGTCCTCCACTGTAGGTGGCAGGTGAGACGGTCTCAATGTCGTGAGACCGTCTCAAACCTTAAGACACTGCTTGAGCCCAAGCCCAGGTTGATTTCTCAAGCGGAAACGTGGCTCTGGCCAAGCATTCGATCTCCTCTGGCTTGGCTATGCCATGGGTGGTTTTGGAAGCATGGCTTGATGGTGGTGCATTGTCGGCTGCGGCCAAGCAACGTCGCCCTCCTCTGGCGGAGGAGTTGGTGTTGTTAGTCCAATTACTCCAATGTAGTCTAAATGAAGAAGAAGTCTACAGCCTTCTTTGAAGCAAAATATACAGACTACATCGGCTTTTTGGATCATTTCTGCTTTTTTTTTGCTGGGTCCATTATTATGTACATAGTCCAGATCTTGAGGTTGTTGTCAAGTTATCACCAAGCCAGTTGAGTTCATCGATGATTTTGAGATGAAGTTGCTTGTTTGTAATACCCATTGTCGTAGTTAATGGACTAATTTCGCTAATGTAGTTCAAATGTATCCTATTTATGTGTATTATGTGCTTATGTCAAACGAAATTTCATTGTTCAAAGCTTCTTATAACTCGAAAATGAAAGTTGATTCATTTGAAACGACGTTAAATATATTATAAGTACTTGCAGAGATCTGCCTTTTGATCTACTATTGCCATTATTAATTAATGAAAAATTTTTTACTCCCTGAAATTTGAATTGGAATTCAAAGCATAATTATTATAATTCAATCTCTGGCCATTTATCGTACGTGTTTTAAGGAATTATGACTATACCGCCCGTTCCTAAGGTCTTGATCGCGTGATGTGTCACATGATGTTGTCCATGCTGACTCAGGTCTAGTACTTTTCTATCAATCTCCACCACGTCTAATGAATATTACGTCTCAATTACAATGAATAGAATGAGACGCCTGAGTGACACCGGATAAATGCATTCTGTTGGGGTGGGACTTGACCGCTTCGTTCCCTGCTAATCCATAATTCGTGTACCAAGTAAAAATAGAAAGAAATTATAAGAAGGCAATGTCTCCAATGAAGTTAAATGTTAAATGGTCGCAGTAGTGCGATGCATTTACAAGTCGTCATCGGATTGATTTAGCGCACTCCAGATATGAGAACCTAGCATCAAATATTTGTTAACACAAGAAAAAATCCCGTAATTGAGTCATAATTTTCAGCGAGTTCAAATGAATACATAAAATATGATCCGCTCAAGTAGATATTGATGAGCAGGATTTTTTCCGGATTTCAGATCATCAAGGCAATGTAAACGCAAATTCTTCAGTACAAAGTTTCAGAGTTGTTCTTTTGGGCTACCGCGGCAACACATAACGCCGCGCCGGATCGAAAGTTCCCGCCTTATTTTGTAATAAGAGGGACTTAAAGTTCAGGTTCAGGTGCCCTTAGTCTATTGCGTGTGTCGGTAATGCGTTAGGGAAGAGACAAAAATTATTTACGATGGTAGTAAAGGAGATAATAAGGTTAAGTAGAGCGTTCATATTAGATTGAGATTTTGAATTGTTTCGTATGGAATTAAACATGCTTAAGTGATAGAATATATGGAACAAGAGGGATGATTAAAGTTGATGAATGGCTTTACAAACCTCAAGAATTACTCATACCTGGGACCAAATCCTATTAAATAATTTAAATATGTTAGATTATTAATTATAAAGAAATAAATACCTAACAGATTTAATAAATCCTGTTAAAAATTTAATGCAAATGAAATAAGAAATTCATTTTGTGCGCATGAAATTTGTGCCTGATGATATTAACTATTCACACTGACTATTTCGAGGATAAAAGAAACAATGCATAATTCAGATTATATATTTCCATCTAATTATTGCCAGGCACCAAATTGAATCTGATGGCTTCATTCATTTGCCCGGATATAAAATACCTAAAATGACTGTTATAGGAATAAATAAATCCTAGGGAAACATCATACGGAATTCTCATATAAATTTTACCGTTGCTATACTTGTTCATCGTATATTTTACCCCATGACCACTGAATGCCTAGCGTCCAGCGAATTACCATGTCGGTATTTTTTCTCTATCAAATAAAGATGTTCAAAAATTGTTCATAGGCCATCACAACAAATAGGATTGCTTGCTTGCTGCTATTATTCATTGAACAGAATAGCGACTTAATAATAGAACAGGGTTAATTAATAATAAACATTACTACTACTATTAATAATTAGCAGAACCATCGAATTACTGGTGTCCTCTCAAAATTGACGAGTTAATTTTTAGTTTCTGATTAAGTTTTCCGTTCTCTGCGCAGGGAACAAAAAAAAAATTTTTTTAGGGCTAACTTAATTAGAAACTTGGTTGTATACTTCAATGGCTTGGAGAATTTTTTAAAGCTTTCATAGTTTCATTTGTAGGCCATGATTTAAGACCAACAACTGGTGATAAAAAATGAATGTTAAAGATGGGAGAGACAATTTTTGAAATTTGAAGGGGTTATTGATGTTTATTTGTCAACAACTCGTGTTGCCAAAACCTAATTTAATACAAATTAAATCTCTATATATAATATCATATCATATCATAGTGATGTTGGCGCTGAAAAATAGGCCTGATGTGGCCTGTCGCTGATGCTTGCACTTTTCACGACTTATTCACAGATCTGAAATGAGGTCCTTTGACCGGACCATCTAAAAACTGACGATAGTTTGAAATAGCTACTAGACTTCCACCGGGTTCGATATGGTGCTAAGCATTTCAAGTCTGAACATATATTTCTCCATAGCTTTATCTAGTCTGTTCCTGAACGCGTTCATGCTGCGAGCGTCAACGATGTAATCAGGGAGGCTGTTCCACATGTCGGTGACTCGAAGCGGGAAAAAGTGTTGTCGCGTGGATGAGTTGCAAAGCATTTCTTTTAGTTAAAAGTTATGGACCAGCGTGTAGGCTGTTATTTTGTATTACTGATTGAAGTGGCAACGCCGACGTGATGAGAGACCTGCAATTCAAGCAGATCGACAGCTAGCCAATCCAACGATTACACATAATTTTTATTTTTAAATCAATTTTTCCCAACTTCGACTGGACGAGATTGAATATTTTAAATTACTGAGAACATAATATTTATTTCGGGAGAATAAAATTTTTTATGGGTAACATAACAAGTTTTATCGATGGGTGGAGCGCCGTTGGTAAGCCAATCTTCGAGATGGTGGCAGATGACATTTTAGTTCATTTCTAATCGGCAATTCACACATTGAGCTTGATATACTATTTAATTTAGTTTTTACTTGACTAATAAAAACGGTTTCTTCTATCAAATGTATAAGAGTGTGTAATGTGTTTTTAACAAACGCTTTTAATATTCCTAACAAGATTCGGGGACTGCCTAGGGTTCGGCCGAATAGTTGTTACACTCTGCGCAGATTCATTTTGAGTCTGCTTGGCCATCCGATCGTAATCAGTTTCTGGTCTGAATCTCCTTTGCGACTTTATAGTTGCCTCAGAGTATGAGAAGAGGAGGCCGAGCCGAGTCATACCGAGCTTGCAAGCTGCCCAGAGTCTGCCCTTCGAACCCTGAGCCGAAGCGGACATGGAGAAGCTGATTTAGAAGCGGTCCGAGTCCTAGGATGTTCCTAATTCAGGGTCGCCACCAACTCGCCACCAACTCAAAAATTTGAAAGGGATTCTTACAACAATCTTCGTACGTAACCATAGCCATCATTCCATTCATCGGCACGTTTCTAAGTCCGATTCTGAACAGAGATAAATTCGAGCCTGAAGAGGTTTAATGAAGAAAAAGTATTCCTGTGGATCCTGTGGATATGTGTGGAAAAAGTATTCCTGTGTGTGGAACTATTCCTGTGGTATTCTTAATCAATATCTACTTACTATCTACTTTCAGGAATCATTCGTTAAATATCCATTAGAATATTTCGAAAAGTATAACAACTATACGGGTTTTTTCCAAGTTTGTACAAATATTTGATGTAAATTTTCAGTTATCTGGTGTGCAATAGATCAATTTGGCTACGATTTGGAAAAGTATCGCGCTATTGTGCCATTTCACCCACAAATTTCGCCTTCATCATTGTGAATATTGCCTCCTTATAATTTCTTTCACTATTCACTTGGTACGAACGAATCGGTCTATATAGTCCAACCTCTTACATTGCAAATGCATTCGCGCCAGGTGATACCTTGTTTAGCTATTCCTCAAAATAAGTAATGACGATAATTTATTCTGAAGTGCTCAGTATTTCTTGTCATATGACAAAATCACTCGCTCACTTTAATGTTATCGGTATTTGAGTGTAACTAAATATTTTTGAACGCTCTGAAGAGATTGCAATTGATTGCGTCTCTGAGCAGCGTATCTATGATGCAGCTATAAATAAAGCCGGCAATTTGTGCAAGATTCAGCAGGAAAAACTGTTTTAACACAAATCCTGCTTCATTTTCATCCGAAAACAGCGTAAATTTCCATAAAGCCAGAAAACCGTATATATGTTTCCGATTATTTATTTGCATCAAAATAAATTATCGATTTACTTAACGCTTTATTCCATTGGAACAGAAATAAGTCCATTAATATGACCTATTACTTTTGAAATCCATAGTACTGAAGAATTTCCGTCAAGATGATGAAGTTTTTAAATAATTTAATGCAAAACATAATTTTTTATTTATTTATAGTGAAGTTTCACATCGAAATTGTGTAAATGAATTTTTGATCTAATCCATCGACCACGTATAACCCGCGCATGTTAGTTGAACAATCACTATGATATTTATTTCAATTAATTTTTCATTAATTATGCCTATTACCTGTGAGCAAATATCAATGAGCTATAGGCACTTAAAATGTCTGTAAATATGTTTGGCGCGATGAAGTGAGCTATTCCATTACAGTTAACATGATGAATAATTACTAAAAAAATTCCCCAAGACAAACTTATGAATTTTGATTATAAATTGCTATAAAAATCTAAGTTTTTGAGGAACTTCTAGAGAAAATTCATAAGAGCGGAAACTAAACTAAATATATAACACGAACCCATGGAACAGAAATACATACGAGTAAATCATCCAAGAAAATATTAAAAACAACTATTCCTGGCAACGACTTATGCATTCAAGCATCCAACATTCGAAAGCACCAATGCCTGTAATCAGCAGAAAATACCATATGCATGAATGATTCCATTTGATCCTTGCGTCGTAATGAACAAGGCCCCAAATGTGTCGCTCAAGGAACGTTTTCACCCATCATATGATACTCTAGGCCTGATTAAAATCCACCCATCACTTCAACTTCTCTCACTTTAGTGAGCAAATAAGTTGCTAATGATGAATATGGTGTCTTATAAGATGGTGTATTCTCCCTGGCAAGGCCGCCTTCTCACCGTGCAGCTCTGAAATATTTATTTGCCGCTCATGATGAGCAGCAAAAAAACAAGCAGGAGAAAATAAAACTATATTAATCCTATGGAAACATCATACGGAATTGTCATACAAATTTTATCGTTGTTTTACTTATTCATCGTATACTTTACCCCATGACCACTGAATGCCTAGTGAATTACAGTCAGTTTTTTTGCTATCAAATAACTATGCTCAAGAATGTTTCATAGGCTGATATGATAATAGGATTGATTGCTTGCTGCTATCATTCATTGAACAGAATAGCGAATTAATAACAGAACAGGGCTAATTACTAATAAACATTACTATTGTCTATTGTTATTACAATTAACAGAACCATCAAATTACTGGTGTCATGTCAATATTGACGAGTAAGCATTTAGTTTCTGTTCAAATGTTTCGTACTTTTCGAGTAAAATTTTTTTCATGGCTAACTTGATAAGAAACGAAGTCCGGATAAACTTCAGAGGTTCGGTGAAATTTTCTGAAAGCCTTCATTCGTAATGTATGATATAAGACCAAAAACTGGTGATAAATATGAATATTGAAGATGCGAGAGAAAGATTAATGAATTTTGAAGGAGTTGTTGATGAATAATCATCTACAACTCGTGTTCCCAATACCTAATTCAATACAAATTAAATATGCGAGACATAATATCACATCATATCATAGTGATGTCGGCGCTGAAGAACAGGCCTGATGTGGCCTGTTGCCGATTCATGTACTTTCCGACACTTGTTCATAGGAGATCTAAAAACAGTTTTCAAGTCTAAACATATATTTCTCCATAGCTTTATCTAGTCTGTTCTTGAACGCGTTCATACTCGGAGCGTCAACGATGTTATAGGGGAGGCTGTTTCACATGTCGGTGACTCGGAGCAAGAAGAAATGTTGTCGCTTGGATGAGTTGCAACCCAGTTTTTTAGTTGGTGTTGGTTCTGCCGCGGCCCCTGGTGTTGGTTCTGGTTAAACATTCTAGTAATCCTTCTTGGAACTTGTAAAAGCTATGGGTATACTTGTATACCTCAGTGTCACCACGCAGACGTGATAAAAAAAGTCTGGACCCATGACTGTCCGCAATTCAGTCATACGAACAGCAGACAATGAAGCAATTCTTTAATTTCTTTACTAAATACGATTATACCCTCAACCGGTATGACTCTATTAAATTTCTGTCTGCAATTACTGAAAACATAATAAATTCGGAGAATACTTTTTTTGGCGGGTAACATGACAAGTCATATCGATGGGCGAAGCGCGGTTGGCAAGGGAATCTTTAATATGACAGACGATCTGTTAGGTCATTGCTAATCAGCAATCCGCATATTGAGCTAAATTTACTATTTAATTTAGATTTACTTGACTAATAAAAACGTTTTCCAGGAGCAATTGGTAACGAATGTTTGATGTGTTTCAACAAACGCCTCTAATATTCTTATAACAATTTTCGTACATCACCACCACCATCATTCCCATTCATCGGCACGTTTCTGAGTCCGATTGAGAATGGAGATAAATTTGAGCGTGAAGAGGTTTAATGAAGAAAAAGTATTCCTGTGATTCGGCATGATGATGTGAAATCGGGCATGAATCCTGTTAATTAAAATCTACTTAGGAGAATCATTCGTTATATATCCATTAGAAGTTTTGAAAATTATAACTACTATACGGGATTTTTCGAAGGGTGTATAAATATTTGATGCTAATTTCCTCATATCCGAAGTGCAACAAATCAATTCGGCTGCGATTTGAAAAAGTATCACACTACCGTGCTCTTTCACCCATGCTTTTCGTCCACATCATTGTGAATAATGCTTATTTTTAATTTCTTTCACTATCCACTTGGTATGAACGAATCGGTCCAGTACAACCTTGCACATTGCTGGTGCATTCGTGCTAGATGATAAGTTAATAAGTTACTCCTCGAAAAAGGTGACGGAAGGATTACTATACGAGGTTCTCAGGACTTTTTTTATACGTCTCGACAACCCTTGCAATGAGGGAATTAAGTCTCCTGAAGTTTTGTTGATTATATTTTTGTACGCTGGTAAAGAGATTGTAACGGATTGCATCTCTCTGCGGCGGATCTATGATGATCTAAGTACTGCCGTGAAGTTGTTGAATATCCATTATCATGCCACACCACCGCATACCATATCATGCCACACCACCGCATACCTTATCATGCCACACCACCGCATACCATATCATGCCACACCACTGCATACCATATTCATATCATATCATATCATATCATATCATATCATATCATATCATATCATATCATATCATACAATTTCACATCATATCACTTCATATCATATCATAGTGATGTTGGCGTTGAAAAATAGGCCTGATGTGGCCTGTGGCCTGTCGCCGATTCTTGTACTTTTCGTGACTTGTTCACAGGAGATCTAAAAACAGGTCTATGGACCTGATTATTTACAAACTGACGATAGTTTAAAATAGCTACTAGACTTCCACCGGGTTCGATATGGTGCTAGGCATTTCAAGTCTAAACATATATTTCTCCCTAGCTTTATCTAGTCTGTTCTTGAACGCGTTCATGCTGCGTGCGTCAACGATGTCATCGGGAAGGCTGTTCCTCATGTCGGTGACTCGAAGCGAGAAGAAATGTTGTCGAATGGATGAGTTGTAACGCAGTTTTTTACTTTATAGCCGTGGCCCCTGGTGTTGGTTATTGTAACACATTCTAGTAATCCTTCTGCGACCGCGTATAACCCATGAGTATACTTCAACGCTATCACCATGAAGACGTTGATAAATGAGTCCTTTACCCCCGCAACTCGCTTATCAATAATACGTGCAGTCGGAAAGTAATCATTGCCCATCTCGCTACAATTTATTATTACGCACTTATCCAGGTCAATTGGTTTAACGCAATTGAATTTCTGTCTGCAATTACTGAAAAAATAATGAAAAGTTCCGGAAAATACATCTTTATGGTGGGTAACATAAAAAGTCATATCGGTGGACGAATACCCGTTGGCAAGCAAGTCATTGAGATGGCAGACGACCTGTTAGTTCATTGCTAACCGGCAATCCGCATGTTGAACTTAATTTACTATTTAAATTAGGCTTTATATATACTTGACTGATATTCTAATAATAATATTCAAATATTCTTATAGCAATATTCGTACGTCACGTCCACCATCATTCCCATTCGTCGGCACGATTTTAAGTCACATTCTGGACGGTAATAAATGTGAGCCTGAAGAGGTTTAATGAATAAAAATATTCCAGCGGACGCAGTCCTTGATTTGAAATCCCGAACGAATCCTGCTAATCAATATCTACTTAAGGGGATCGGCTACCCTCCGGAAAAACTTCTACAGTTATTATCCGATTATCATGAAACTTCACATACATACGTAAAATGTAAAAAGAAAAACCTTTTGCTCATATGTATTTTTCGAAAAAATTGACAGAAAACGTGAAATTCATCGAAAACGGCTAAAAAGGGGTACTTCAGAAAATCTATCTCCTCCCACAAATATCATCCTACAACATCGAGACACGTATCATTCGATTCGTAAAGACCATATCTATCGACTCTAACATCACTTTTTTCATTTTCTACCTAGTTTTTTTATGACGTTTTTTCCCATTTTTTACATTTTTCACCCCTCCCCCCCCCATTCTTCCCCATATAAAAAACGAACCAGACAAAAATTAAAAAAAGTGATGTTAGAGTCGATAGGTATGGTCTTTACGAATCGAATGGTATATGTTTCATTGCCGTAGCTTGAAAACTGTAGGAGGAGATAGGTTTTCCGTGACAGTAAGTTGAACTTTTCAAATTTTTCAGGACGGCGCGACAAAGTCCCGTGCGCCTCGAAATAGGCACTTAATGTAGCATGGATACCAAACTACAGGCTTCTGTAGCTTAATCCACTCAAGGATGCTAGCAGCAACTTGTAGCGCACCTCTACGTACAATGTTAGAAGGGTAACTGAGCTCAGATGCCAGATACACCAAGATATGTAGTCTTGCCGCTGTAATTTTCTTAGGTCTATTTAGTTAAGGAACTCCACCCCCCGCCCCCCATTAAAGCCCGGCCATCTTAGTATCGTTGGAAAGCTCAGAATGACAGCTTTAAGATGAGACTAAGCATGTAACTGCAGCACAACTCAAGTAGAAACTATATTCAAAGATTTCAGCAGCTAATTACTTTATATCTAATTACTTAAAGAACTCTTTCGCCCGCTTCCCTTTAAAGAGACGTCATGAACGTAAATATTGGCGTACAGCGATGGCAGTGGTACCATTGGAAAGAGCAGAATTCCAGCTTTCAGATGGGCACAAAAACCGAAAAACGCCAAAATTGAAAATTTTAGGGTAGCCGATCCCCTTAAGAGAAACATTCGTTAAATATCCATTAGAATTTCTTGAAAATTACAACTACTATACGGGATTTTTTCTAAGTGTGTCTATTTTCCCGTATAAGGTGCAACAAATCATTTCAGCTAGCATTTGGAAAAGTATCGCACTTCTGTGCCCATTTCACCCATACATTATCGCGGGATGTTCACTCGAAATTCCCCTCATGAATTTCGCCAAAATAATTGTGAATATTGACCCCTCTTAATATCTTTCACTCTCCACTCGGTACGAATCGGTCTGGTCCAACCACTTACATTGCAAGTGCATTCGTGTCAGGTGATAACTTACTTAGTTAGTCCTCGAAAGAAGTTTTATGACGAATTCTTCATGTGATTATGCTTGCACCAGAAAAGGTGAATTGAAAAGACATTTTCTTTGCAAACATTAAACAGAAAAACCTTTTCCATGCTCTGAGTGTGATTATGCTTGCACCAAAAAAAGTGACTTGATAAGACATTTTCTTCACAAGCATTCAACAGAAAAACCTTTTCTATGCTCCGAGTGTGATTATGTGTGCATTGAAAAAAGTTACTTGGAAAAACATTTTCTTCAGAAGCATTCATCAGAAAAACCTTTTCACTGTTCCATGTGTGATTATGCTTGCGCTATAAAAGAAAACTTGAAAAATCATTTTCTTCGCAAGCATTCAGTAGAAAAATCTGTACAATGCTCCGAGTGTGATTATACTTGCACCACAAAAGGTAACTTGACAAGACATTTTCTTTGCAAGCATTCAAAAGAAAAACCTATTCAGTGTGCTGAGTGTGATTATGCTTGTGCCAGAAAAGAAAACTTGAAAAGACATTTTCTTCAGAAGCATTCAACATAATAATAATAATAATAGCGGTTTCAGCGTTTAGTAGGCCGTAGGCCTGTCGCCGATTCTCAACATTGCAGAACATTCGCAGCATTTTGAGGTCTCGAACTCGCAACTCACTGCTACGATTCTGCTTTGCTTAACCGCCCGGCCTCCTCGCCGATTCTGACCAGAAACTGGCGCACAGAGCTGGGAAGAACCCGCACCGCTCTAGTGCGTCAATCTTGGTACTCTGAACTTTAACCACTGGGCCACCCTGCCCTGTCAATGCTCCGAGTGTGATTATGCTTTTGCCAGAAAAGAACACTTGAAAAGTCATATTCTTGGCAAGCATTCAACAGAAAAATCTTTTCTGTGCTCGGAGTGTGATTATGCTTGCACCAAAAAAAGTGACTTGAAAAGACATTTGCTTTGCAAACATTCAATAGAAAAACCTTTTTATTGCTCTGAGTGTGATTATGCTTGCCTTTCAAAATGGGACTTGAAAAGTCATTTTCTTTCAAAGCATTCAACAGAAAAATCTTTTCAGTGCTCTGAGTGTGATTATGCTTGCACCACAAAAGGGAACTTAAAAAGACATTTTCTTTTCAAGCATTCAAAAGAAAAACCTATTCAGTGTGCTGAGTGTGATTATGCTTGTGCCAGAAAAGAAAACTTGAAAAGACATTTTCTTCAGAAGCTGTCTCTTATACACATCTAGATGTGTATAAGAGACAGACTGCATACCATAGTCTGGTGTTCACGCTGCAGAAATACAACACTCGTCGTCAGAAGATAAGCGAAGTGTGCAATCGCGTCCGTGATAGAGTTGCGCCTTTTCTGTAGAGCAAGAGCGCTAGGGAAGAAAGTATGCGTGCAAATACGAATTTATAAATGCATTTATTACGGAGGCTGCAGGTTTACGGCTCTAATCATTACAAATAATAGAGATGACACAATTAAAACCCGTTAATCGCATCGTTTCAAAATGAGTCACTAATAATATGCGATTATTATATGAAAAAATGGTCGCACAAATAAGCAATTTCTTAGCCATATTCGAGAGTACAAGAAAATTGTGAGTATTTCAAGTTAAGAAGCGGGTCTTGGC
>NW_025936465.1:6830-15072 GCF_000764305.2 Hyalella azteca | reverse complement strand
GCTGTGTGGAGACCCATTTTCATTTACTCTGCAAGGAGGCAGGAGTTTCCTGCTTAGGGGTATTTGCAAACCCCCAATTCCTGAAGTGCAATTTGTTTGAGTAAACATATGGTATTTATTTGGTATCTAATGACTATTGCTGACTAATCTAAGATAAGTATAATAGAGTTACTTAAATATTGTTGTAGTGCTTTATTGATGGTGAATCATACCCAAACCGGCCTGCCACGCCCGAACAAGCGACTAAAACCCAGGCCTAGAGTCCCAGAGTGGTTTGCTGTACCAGGATAACAAAAAATTAAAGGCTACAAATAATGTGAAACATTGAGAAAATGTGAAATTATGCCTATAAATTTACTTTGAAAAATCTATTCTGAACAGCATGTAAGGGTGATGGTCCACTTTCTATTGAATATTTTGATCTAAAAATGCACTTTTCTGCAACCTGAAGTCCTAAATACAAGAGTCTTCAAGCGTCTGACTGGTCTGGGGTCCACAGGACCTAACATGGTATTTTTGAAGTAAATATACATAAATTCAGTAGAAATGTTTCATGTTTTCTATAAGGTTCAGACAATTCTCTATTGATAAATTTGATCACAATAATGCACTATTCTGAAATCCTTATGTGCTAATGGGATGAAATTTTTTAAAATTTGTAGTTTAAAATTTCAAGGTTTCCTGATGTTTCAAATAGTTTGCAATCTATAATTTTTTCTAGATCCTGGTAGGGGGACTGTTCTGGGTCTGGATTGTATCCACTTGGTCTGGCTCTGAGTTTTAGTCAGTACCTGAACAGAACTCTTAATGCTAATCATGTTTCTAATTGATGTCTGATTTTCCACAGTGGCAAGACATTGGCACACAGTGGCACATCATTAAAGGAAAGAGTTACTGCAATTTAATGGTTGACTTCCATGCATTGGATTTTGCTGGCCAATGCATGGCAAAACCTTACATAATTGTTCCTTACTGTAATTAATAAATGAAAAAGTAAAAATACAAAAGATTAATGTAAGTACTTGTTTTCCATGGTTTTAGAGAAGAAGGCGCCCATCAATTGAACCATTGTTTTGAAAACCCTCGTGCAGCAAACAACTTCAGTCACACTTAGTTGCCAGCCTCATTATAATGTGAGCTTTTGTAGGAGCTAGCACTTGACCACATTTAATTATTGTTTGACTGACTCCAACTCAGGGGATTTTAAGGCCAGGTTTACATGAGTTATGACAATAGGAGCAGATTGAAATTAATGAGGGTGGCTTTATATAATGGGTCGGTTAATAAAAAACAAATTAAGGATTGCTAGTATTTATTGTGAGCTCACATGATCTGCTTGATGATCGTGGTCTCAGAAGGAACTGGGAGACCAGGGCATGTGGCGATGATGAGAAGCTCGTGGTGCGGTAAGATACACGTGGTGTGGTGAGATACACGAGACGTGATGAGATGCATGCAAGCAGAAGAGATCTAGGCAGTAGACCCACAAATTGAATATTCTCAGGCCTCAGCTAAATAATATTAGCATTTTAGTGGTACCATATTTGACACTTGACAGGTCAATTGTAGTACGTACATTTTATTATTTTTTTATTTATTTTGGTAGATAAAAAATATTAATGTTGGATCATACTACGGTAAAATGACTTGAAATTATGTTACTTTGAATGAAACATTTACTTCCAATTTCTCACACATTATAGAAAACAAATAACTGTCAAGAGTCAACACTAAAAACACAAATCAAATTGTTTCATTGATAGCATAACATTTTACTTTGAAAGAAATCAATAAAAAGTATTTACAATTCACCATAGAGTATGTAAATCACTCATTTTAAATTGCTTTGCTGCAAATTTACTGCCATGGAGGTTCTTCTAACCCGACTTACGGGTGCTTCCAGCAAGCGTTGAGTTAAGTCGACTTTCGCGGACGGAACTCGGTGCGGAAATGTTTTGAAGGTACAATCATTTGGAGTTACGCGAACTTAGCGGACTTACGCTGGACTTAAGCCGCTACGAGCACTTAGCAAAGTTTTGAAAGTACCTGCCCTGGAACAAAACACTTAGTCCAGAAGAAAGATGAGGGAATGCACTTGAACCTGTTACATTAAATGTAACATCCTTACACTCCTCATGTATCTGAGATCACATCCAAGAACGGATGGAATGGGTAATAATTAACACCACACAGCATGGGACGAATGGAAAATGATTGCTTGGGTGCATGGTATGAGTTGATGAATCACTCTGGTTGCATTGGTGTGCAGGCTGTTGCTGGCTGGCTTAAGAGTAGTGCTGGTCATGTTGTTTGGTAGGATTGGCTGAATGATGTACAGATTGTCATCCAAGTTGTAGGATTGGTGGTTCTGTCATGTTATTTGGTGGCAAGAGTGTTGCAGATGGAGACATTGCAATAGTTATTGGATAGAAAGGAGGTTGGTTGCAAATTTACTAAAAATTTAAAAGCAAATAAAAAACACAAATTCACCACATCTCCATTGAAAACATTTCAGAGTCTGGCTTCATCATCAGTTCAAAAAATCTAGAACACAGATAAAATCAGAAGTTAAAGCAGTTGAAATTAATAATAAACAGGGAAGTTAAGGGACCGGCTACCCTCCAGAAAAACTCCTACAGTTATTATCCGAACATCATGAAACTTCACATACATACATAAAATGTAAAAAAATAACATTTTCCTTGTATGAATTTTTTGAAAAAATTGATGGAAAACGTCAAATTCATAGAAAACGGCTAAAAAGGGGTACTTTGGAAAGTCTATCTCCTCCTACAAATATAATCCTACAACATTGAGACACATATCATTTGGTTCATAAGGACCATACCTATAGTTTTGATGATCATTTTTCTCATTTTCCCCTTAGTTTTTTTTATGCGTGTTTTATCCCATTTTTCTCATTTTTCCCCCCTCGCCCCCCTTCTCCCCCATATAAAAAACGAACCAGACAGAAATTAAAAAAATGATCATCAGTTCTATAGGTATGGTCTTTACGAATTGAATGGTATATGTCTCATTGCTGTAGACTGAAAACTGTAGGAGGAGATAGGTTTGCCGTGAGACCAATCAAGGTTTTCACCACGCCCAAAAAACTGCAGGGCGGCATGTAAAATGACGTAAAAGAGTAATAACGTAGCCAACATACCGCAACTAAGCCTTAAAACTAAGTGAGGAAGGCATAGAGCGAGTGGCTGCACACCTCTCACCTCGCTGTTATGATAGGCACTGAAAGATCTGGCTGCAGCTGGCAGTATATGAAGTCACGCCCCATAATTACTGCCTTAGCAATTTGTTAAGGCCGCCCACCACCGCCCCCCGTTCCATGGGGCGTGGTGTACGTAAAAATGGAGGTAGAAAGATGATTCTGCTACCAATAGATACATCAGAAAGTAAGCTTTAAGATGAGTATAAGCACCGGATAATGCCATAATTGGCCGCTTTACGTCAGACGTTCCTTTTTAGTGTGTCAAGCCTTCTAATTAATCCCATAGGCTTTAGTGAAGGGCTCTAAAAACTCCTCCCTTCGGGGGGCTGTTACGAAATCATTTTTCGACGTAGAGGGATGATTCTGGTACCGTTGGATGCGTCAAAAAGTAAGCTTTAAGATGAGCACAAAAACCAGAAAACCCCCAAATTTAAAATTTTAGGGTAGCCGGTCTCCTCAAAACCTAAACTTTCAAAGATAAGACAGATCAAGAAAGTTGAAAGAAAAAACAGGCAAAACCGATTTATTCATAATTTCTAGTGGATAAGAGCTTAAGAGCGCATTTAAACTATATATCTCTGTGAAAATATACCTATTGATTTAAAAAACCCAGATCAGAAGTACGGTACCATAACTAGAAGCTGAAACCCTACCTCGAAGTTACTTCTGGAGGCTAGAACGTTGCACTTTTTGGGATCGTAGGGCGCAATAGCACGTAACTGCCCAGTCCTGCAACTCCTCCATTTATGCTCAGCAACTCTAGAATAAAGATTGCCTGAGGGCATCCCAAATTTTGCAAATGTACAATTTGCAATACTATACCTATTAATAAACTGGCAACAATTGCTTATAAAAATGGATATTTGTTTATAAAAATGGAAAAAAACCTATTTGAATTTGTTCCTCAATAAAATATGAAGATTAATGTTTGGGAAGTATTTCATAAAAAATCTTTTAAATTCTTGTGACAGAGCTTTAGATGCATGGCCAAAATATGAGAAAGAACAATAATCAACATTTCTATTATCTGACTCTGGAACAACCTCACTGTATTGCTTGGACATGAATTCTTTCATTTGGGTAAACAACAAGCTAGAAGGAAATCTGTTAAGCAAAAAGATATTGCAGAAAAATTCAAATTCAGTGTGCATGACATGAAAAGTATAACAAATACAAAAGCCCCAGTGTTATAGTGTTTGATGCCCGTGCTACAAGAAGAAAAAACTGAAAGCAGCTGGTGCTAAGGGTCGGGAAAGTCAATTTTTTTGTTAATTTGAGTCTGAAAACAGTCACTAGATTTAATAAAATTACAGTTGAGAAAGTACAAACTATTGTTAGATTCAAGCTCCATGGTAAATTTTATAAAATTATGTTGCAAGTTTAGGTGATCAAAGGCAAGTTTAACATGAGAGGGTTGCTTGAAAATAAGGAAGGTGTTATTGACATATCTGTTATAGAACATTTGCTTAAAATCAAGAAGGCAATTGGTAAGCCAAGCAACCTTTGTATGCAGCCTTCAGCTCTTATCCACAAAAAAATTGCAAATAGATAGGTTATGCCGTTTTTTATATTACATATTTTTACTTTTTTACTCTGTCCTTTGTTTGTAAATTTAGATTTTAATTTCTGATTTTTTTTTATTTTGTTTGCATTAACTTCTGATTTTATCTGTGTTCAAATTTTTTTTAACAGACAATGGAGCTAGACTCCAAAACATTTTCATTAGGGATATGGTGAATTTATGTTGAATTTCCTTCTCTTTTAAATTTTTAAGCATTTGATATTCAGAGTGGAGAAGTTTTTTGGCTGTTGTGTTGCAGCAATCAGTTATTGTATGCAAGGTGATATTTTGAACTGTTTGTAGGCCAGTGGAGTTAGTGGAAGAGGAGATAGGAGACCAGATTGGGCAGGCTTAGTTGATTATGAGATGATAGATAAGTTACTAGGTTTGTTGTTGGTGTTGGTAGACCTGGTAGCATCCATTTGGTGCTCACGAGAGGGTTTTTAGTATGTCATCCCATTTTAAGGCTTTAGCTGCTGTGACTTTTGGTGGTCGGTGAAAGCGAGCATGACATCAAAGATTGGGCAAGGATTTTTGGGTTGTGTTCAAGCATAAGGTGTTGGTTATTGATTTTGACATGAGGGTGGTAATGGCTCTAGGACGTTTGTGGTTTTATAAGGTTGAGTGTATATTTAGTGATAGTGATGTTGAGACTTTGGTGAAGAAGTTGTGTATTGCCTTGCTGTCAAAGTGTCACAACTCATTTGCAACTCTGTAACCCCATTGAAAATCATATTCCAAATTTTAGAAATGAATGTATCTGAAATAATATGAAATTATTGTGCATCTAATCTAGGTACTCTACATGAGTAGTTATTTCCATTACAGTTTTATCAGCATTAAATCAAAGCCGTAATCTATGACTGAAGTTAAGACCCGGTAATGGTAATTCTATTATATGCTTAGGCAAAGTATTAATTTTGACTACTCCTTTCATAAATCAGAACATACTGGGCAAAAGTTTATAGATTTGTAAAATATTTGTTACAAGTTTGAATTTCTGTTGAGACAATTAAGAGATTTTGATAAGGATCAAAACTTGAAAGTATACAGTTCTGTGGCTGTTATTAATATAGGAAATTGTTTTACTTTGTAATTTTTTAATTAGTTTGGCAAAGGTAGGTCAGCATCTAACCCATCAGGAGACGCTGCTGGCGACGCTGGCATCTCTGGGGCGTCCAACTCCAAGCAAAACAGAGAAAAATCGTTCAAACATTCAGCAGAAAAATCTTTGCAGTGCTCCAAGTGTGATTATGCTTGCACCACAAAAAGGAACTTGAAAATTCATTCGCTCTCAAAGCATTCAGAAGTAAAACCTTATCAGTGCTCTGAGTGTGATTATGCTTGTACGAAGAATTTCCTCATGAAAAGACATTTTCTTAGAAAGCATGCTACTGAAAAACCTCTACTGAAGTGCTCCGAGTGTGATCATGCTTGTACCACAAAATGGGCCTTGAAAAATTATTTTATTTACAAACATTCAGCAAAAAAACCTTTCCAGTGCTCCAAGTGTGATTATGGTTGCGCCACAAAAGATCACTTGAAAAGGCATTTGCTTGCAAAGCATTCAGCAGAAAAACCTTATCAGTGCTCCGAGTGTGATTATGCTTGTAATGAGAATTGTGACATGAAAAGACATTATCTTTTCAAACATTCAACAGAAAAAACTTTTCAGTGCTCCAAGTGTGATTATGCTTGTACCACAAAATGGGCCTTGAAAAGTCATTTTCTTCACAAACATTCAGCAGAAAAATCTTTGCAGTGCACCGAGTGTGATTATGCTTGGACCACAAATAGAACCTTGAAAAGGCATATCCTCTTCAAACATACAACAGAAAAACCTTTACTGTGCACCGAGTGTGATTATGCTTGCACCACAAAATGGGATTTGAAAACACATTGTCTTTGCAAGCATTCAACAGAAAAACTTGTGCAGTGCACCGTGTGTGATTATTCTTGCATCATAAAAGGGGACTTGAAAAGTCATTTTATTCACAAACATTCAACAGAAAAACCTTTTCAGTGCTCCAAGTGTGATTATGCTTCCCCCACAAATGGGAACTTGAAAAAACATTTTCTACACAGGCATTCAACAGAAAAAGACCCATCTGCGCTCCAAGTGTGATGATATGTGGGTCGACAATGCATGTTTGAACAGCATCTGCTCTCCAGAGGCCATCAGAAACAGCTCCAGTGACCCAGGCGTTAGGATGCATGTGAATGTTGTAAGCTTGAAACAGGAATCAAGTACAGAACATTTGATCTTTTGAGGAAACAGGACCAAGCTATGTAGAGTACCTAACTCAAGGCACTCACTGCCACCAAGGATGAGAGGCGGCAGTTGCTTGTTGCGGCGTGGATATGAAATAGAACAACGAAGCCAAGATGACACCGACCACAGGTGCTCAGTCATAGTGGTCGTAACGTTAATATTTGAATAAGATAGGTCATGTATATGGAAATAGGAGTTGAAATAGATATAGTGGTTGTTATAGATATCTCAGTGCATGACAGAATATTGTAAAATGTTGTTGCGTGAGCTCAGATTATGTTGTGAATAAAGGAAACAAACTTCTAATGGAGGTGGAAAGCAAGTTCATTTTGCTCATAGGGGCTTGATTGCTACTTTATTGTAATATCAGCAGCCATTTTTCTTGAAGCCTTCTCGAGGGGTTGGCAGGCGTGTGTGTCAACATATCTTTTACATTCGGTTTTGTAGACTTTACAGAATAAGATTAGTAAACGTAACCCCCATTGTAATGATGTTATAAGTTCTAGAATTTTCTATTTTTATAAGTTGCTTATTTCCTGAAAATGGCTTGTTCATAAATCTGAGTCAGTTTGAGCCTAATTTCACTGCTCTAAGACTAATTGCTTGATTTTGTTTCTTGCACTTGAAATAAAATGTACCCCATAACTATGACGACTGTTATTCCACCGGTGAAACTAGGCGGCACTATCGTTCTCAACCACCAGATGGTCGGGAACGAGGTTGTGTACAACCCGTTTAACCGAGCGGTTGCCCTCCTGCTGCGCTCACGACCAACACATTTGTCGCCGTCTGGATGCCTGCTGTAACCAAAGCCTATTGCTAATACAGGGTCCTCGTTTCTTGATTGTGCTTTGTCGCTGTAATCTTGATTTTTTTATTTGCACCAGCTTAACCTGGCGTTGCCTGGTATAGCCATTATCCGGAGTTTGAGAATCTGGCTATTCCAAATCCTGCTACATCAAATCTCCAGAATTTCGATGCTAATTTTCAACCTGAGTAAATTTTAAGAAAAGCAGCAGAACGATCGACGACGAGAGTTGCAGGACAGCGAGGTGTTGCAGGCCAGAAATCCTGATGAGAGTTGCAGGACAGCGAGGTGTTGCAGGCCAGAAGTCCTGACGAGAGTTGCAGGACAGCGAGGTGTTGCAGGCCAGAAGTCCTGACGAGAGTTGCAGGACAGCGA
>NW_025936465.1:0-6102 GCF_000764305.2 Hyalella azteca | reverse complement strand
CGTCAGGACCGCGACGTGCGGTTGCCAGGTTCACTTCATGACTGCTGACGCCTTCGTCAGGACCGCGACGTGCGGTTGCCAGGTTCACTTCATGACTGCTGACGCCTTCGTCAGGACCGCGGGCTGAAGGCTGTTGTAGGC
This sequence comes from Hyalella azteca, assembly GCF_000764305.2. Lineage (NCBI taxonomy): Eukaryota > Metazoa > Arthropoda > Malacostraca > Amphipoda > Hyalellidae > Hyalella > Hyalella azteca. The sequence continues at coordinate 5,961 of NW_025936465.1, read as the reverse complement.
ATAGCAGAAATTGACCCGCTTTAGCCAATACATTTCAGACTATTAATAAAAAATATTTTAAAAACACCCTTGACAACGAGTGTCAATAAACACGGTGTTTTGATCTCAAGTGTTCAAATTGTGGCTTGAAATTGTTAAAGGTTCCATTTTTGATTGCTATATTTCTAAAACAAAATTTTGTGATGAATGTAAAAGCAAAGAAAATAGCCAGAAAATTTGTGCTGTTGCCGATAGGAATAATTCTTGACAGGGACGGGAGCGCTGCCGTAGCCCAAAAATTTGACTCTTAAATCAGCCCAAGAGCCAATGGCAACCCTCTACATGACATGCAATAGAAATAGTCAGCCTAACACATATACAGCTGTTCTTACTTGCCTCATCTCACCACACCAGCTTGAAACAAGCAATGCCTCAGCCCACAAGCTGATAATCCGAACAGATTACGCCCAATAGCTCCTACACCAATGATTTAAGCCCATACCATCACTTCTTACAAATGCCGTAAGCCATAGGGTCCGCAGACCGCACCAGACTGCCGTAAATGGGAACGGCCCGCACCGGACTGTCGCATCACCTTACCCACTTCGCAGGCGTAAGCCCAGCCCTGACGCTCACCAGCATCTTCTTCCTCCACACTTACCCCCTTCTCTCCACCTTTCTGCGAAAGGGTTAGGTTTGGTTAGGTTAGGTTAGAATTCTTCCGCAAGCTGGTACCGAAAGGAGGGGGAGCAGGGGGTAAGCGTGGAGGTTTATCCTTCAGAAGAACGGACAGGCTGGAGAAGTAGCAGTGTACTGATAGCACTGTGGCGCAGGGCGTTCTTTATTGAAAGTGATGAAGGGGCTAGGCTGCATGGAATAGAAATATTTTGGGGTTTAGCGTGTGGGTTACGACCATTGTTTTGGCGGCTTGCAGCTCATTGGCTCGCTGGTTTACATCCATGAAGGGGTTTGGTCCCTGTGGCTTTCAGCAAGTAATCATGTTGGCTAATTTGCTCTGCAGCATGCTTGCGCACGGAGTGAAGTATGAAAATTATGTATTGGGCAATGCTGGGTTATTTCAGTCGTCCCACAGGGACGACTAATGTGGTTACGAGATGGTCATGTTTAGTTGTATAGAGTTTGATACATCGTAATAAAACGTGAAGAAGTTTGTGCAGTTTGGCGTTAGAACATTTACTAATGATGCACTCGCCACATGAATAGGCACGAACATAAAAATCTATTGGATAAGTGTTACAGAACTTGCCCTCTGGAAAACAGTGTATTTGGCATTTACAAAGTGTTTGCTGAGATCACTGCAACGAAAAGTCAACCTAGCCATCACGTCGACCATCAGCGATGAATTCGTCAGTTCACACAACATTGGATGGTAAAACAACTTTACAGCAGGCCGGGTAGAACGCGTGTGCAACACCAACACGCCTCAGCGTTTACACCAAACCCCCTGTCAACACGGTCTTTGGAGCTTTAATTATTACCACGTGAATTATTTAACGAGTCCATTCGCAGATCACAAGTTTTATTTGTTGTTCAATTTTATTGATTTTTACAATAATTGTCATTGAGTTTAAAACAAAGTTCAGCAGGACATTTATTCAATTTATCATAACAGTTTATAGCACCGTAGCAAGGCTTGGATAAATTGGATCGAATGATCAGTTGAAGGAAGTCTTCTAAGCAAATTAGGAATGAAAATTTCAGGAATTGGCGATGGGTAATCAGTAATGGCACTGATAAACAAAATCAGGTAAATGAGTCTTATTTGATCCGCTACAATTTCCGGACTTGCGTACGCATAGTTTGGAAGAGTTTTTTTTCACTTTTCAGTGGAAGCTGTGTTGTGAGTGCGACCGTTGATCACAATTTTCAACGCGACATCACCTATAATAGCCTATATTTTTCTGACGCGACTAATTCAATCTATAAACCCTGAATCTCTATTGGCGCACCACGGTTGATGTTGCCTGGTTTGGAAACTTATCTCTCTGAGTCTGGGCAGACTGGCACTCATTGTGCATCATGTCCATAACCATATGAGGCTGAGCCTGGCATATGACTTATAAATTATAATATATGACACTTTAAATAGCCTTTTTTTCTGGCAATTCTGGGCAAATGGAATTAGAATGCTCATCTGGATATATCACTCATCTGCACTTCCCTGAGGAAGATAGTGATAAAACAGACTTTTTTAGTTTTTAGGAGCTTTCCCCAAATTCATTTTGAGTCCTATGATGTATAGATTAGGAAAATATCATGGAAATAGCCTCATCATACATAAGAGACTGGTTTAAATCTTAATTAGATGAGGAAATTCTAAAGAACTGATTATGAAATATTTCTGGTTTACCCTTCTGGCTTCTGCCATGCAGTGTGGAATTCTGTATAGGTAATATATTCTTATGTCAATATAAGAAAACGTATCAAAATACCAACCCTACCACCGCATTACACCACCTTCCACTGCAATGAAAATTGATAAACTGAGCTCATTAAAAACTGCCGTGCTTCCAAAATCGTGCATGGTTTGAAATCCAATCCGTGTTGCTAACGACTAATCCCATGGTGCAGAGGGTAGATGCAGCGTCGCCAATATATGGGTTTTTAAGCTCTAAGCATCGCCGGGTAATTTTAAGATGCGTCGCACTGTCGCCAGGTAATTTTTAATGAAAAGCCATTTATGCTGAGTAATGAAAAAATATTTACAAGCCACAAAGCACAAACTTATTTACAAGGTTGCATGCATGTGTTAATCCAAATAACTAATTTTACCCTAAAAACAGCCTGATTGTGCAGCAAGTGTCAACTGAATATGTGATAATGCAGTCTGACCACTCTAATGTGACCGCAACTACATAATCGTAAACTTGATGTTTACATTTTTTTGGTGGGAACTCATCGCAACTGATTTCCGGACAAGCTTCACTGCATACTGATCAATCCAACATACTGGAAACCTTACTTTTTCAAATAGTTGGCCGAAGACTGACAAATATATTAAATGAAAGAATTTCAATCTAAATGTGTCAGCAAGATCTTCTGAAGGTATAAATTTTGCTACTGAAGCATTGCCAAAGATCTTGCAATATTCATCCACTCTCTGCACAGTTGCACAGTAGGACTAATCAAGTTAACTAGTCGTTTATCTGTAGGCTAGCAGACACATTTTTGCAATGAATACGTTCTAAAATAAAAAAAAACACATCCATCTTTGTAAAGAATTCTCACGATTGGACAACGCCAACAAAGTTTTTGATATCATACAAAATTATGAAATAAACTGCTACTTTTTCACTACGTTTGTTCACATTACGTATTACAAGATGGAGTCACACACACTTATGTTTTGGTTGTGTTTAGTTTGATTTCACAATAAATAGATTTGATTCACATTCCATTCTGAGATTTAAATTATTGAACGTTTTTTCAAATTATAAAAACCCATTTATACATTCCAGATTTGAATTTTTTCCATTTTTTGCCCTATTATATTGAATTTATCTTAAAAAATTCACTTCAAATTCTGAATGATTTTGTCTGCCGTCCCGCATTTTTGAACGTTTGTGTCTTTTAGAAAATTTTTGTTGTTTAACATGGGAAACTATTTCATTATATAAAACATAGAGCATGTACCATATAGTGCATTAATAATACAATTTAATTTAATAAAAATTAATTTTTAATTTAAAAAATATAATCAGATTTTTATTTCAACATTTTTCTAATAGAATTTTATTCTACAACATGTACCATCTAGTGTATTAAATAATAAAATTTGATTTAGTAAAATTTAATTTTAATTAATTTTTTAATTTAATTTAATTCTACAGCTTCAACCGGTAAAAATGAGCATCATAGGGATCAAAGTAAAACTGTCAATTCATACATCACAAATTTAATGAGGTTGGATGGATTTGATAGGTATTTCATTAATCCTGTTTATATATATGAACGGAAATGACGCTTCTATTTCAGAATGATAATGGAAATGTTCCTACTATTTCAGAAACTTTTCTTGAATACACTTCTGAAAACTAAAGTTCTGTAATCAATGAAATCTTTGACATGACAAAATCGTTAAATTTAAAATTTTAAGCTATAAGAGTAAGATCGTCATTCTTCAATATGAGAGCATTCATTTGTCATTTGTGAGGAGCTGTAAGAAAAAATTCGTTGTTTTTGATGTAAAAGAATGTTTTCAATTAAAGGAAATGCAATACTTGATTTTTGGAAATACGATGTTAAAATTAACGATCCGTATAGAATTCAATAGACGTTATGATTTCACAATTATCTTCAAAAAGTTTGTTTTCATTCGTTTGATCAGAAGTTTTCGTTTGTTTGATCAGTTTTCGTTCGTTTGATCAGAAGTTTTTGTTCATTTGATCAGAAGTTTTCGTTCATTTGATCAGAAACAGAAAAAGGTTTTGTTCGTTTGATAAGAAACAGAAAAAGTTCTTGTTCGTTTGATCAGAAACCGATAAGGTTTTTGTTCGTTTGATCAGAAACAACATAATTTTTCATTCTCTTGCACTAAGTATATGAAAGATTAGTTGGACTCAGTTACCATCTGCATTGATCATCCCGCTAGATTATGCACCGGGAGCGGGAAAGAAGCTAGGTACCTATTTAATTCAGTAGCACATTAGCCGTCATATGTAGTTCTGCTCGTCTGAACTCTGAATTGCATGTTTAGTGTGCATGATGGAAAACTCTGCTTTGCAGCGTAGTTATAATTACTTAATGAAGTTTAGTTCATTGCGGTCAACTTAAGAGACAAATTTTCAACTAACTAATACTTTTTATAAGTTTAATTTTAATTGTTGAGTGAAAGGTGCAGGCTTACAACTTCCAAGTGATTAGGTACTTTATAGAAACTGAGCAAGTTAGCGCACGTGTTTTAAGCCTTTAAGAAGTTCATTTTTTGCCTCAAATAACGATGTTAGGTAGAAAAAGTGGTCTTGGTGGATCAAAATAATATATGAACCTTCAAAATTAGAATTCCATCCTGCCGCCATGGTTACTCTTACTCCAAGTCACATAGGACATACCGTCAACTGGGGCTACTCAGGACGGGCGGGGCTACTCGGGACAGTCCTCTGACACGGCGTAAAACTGTTATAGTAGCAAAACTAATTGGAATATTGCAAAACTAAATATAGTGGCATAAACGTCAACATTTTTCCTATCTATGTAGTATAGTCAAATGGGGTAAGACAGGATTGCAGCCTTCATGGGGTAAGAAAGTACCAGCCCATATCATGCATTCTAATTGCACTGAATTTAATTTGACAAAAGAATATGTTAGAGCAATCATTGCACGTCATTTCAGTGCTTGTTTCAACCCTCTTCTGCAAATAATGAATTTCTGGCTAATTTTTAAAGAAAACTTATGTAAAGAAGGGTCACAAAATAGTTAACCCTGTTTGGGAAATAAGCTCTGTCTTATGACAAAAATTTTTTTGGCCAAGTTTGTGGATGTAGGCATGTAACCTCAAGTAATAAGCAACTTTTGAGACATACTAGGCATTCCCACCTGCTACCATAACTGCCTGACATGTATTTCAAAATGGGGTAAAAAAGGACCGGACATGGGGTAAGACAGGACCACTAAATGATCCTGCTTTACCCCACAAGTGGTCCTATCTTACTCCACAAATGGTCCTCTCTTACCCCATAGTTTATCAAAAATAGCTTGTAAATGAATATATTATGGTGCATTTGTATTGGAGTATTTTGGTCAAATGGAACATACATCTTTTGCTCAAAATAACCATTCTAACTTGACAGCTTTTTAAGGGGAGCGTCTGCCCCATAATCAAAAATTTTGATTTTCAGTTTTTATACGCATCTTATCTTAAAGCTTATATTCTGACGCATCTAATGGTACCAAAACCATCTCTGTACGTTGATTTATGCATTCACGACAGATCGCGAAAGGGTTAGGCGCGGGAGTTCTTT
>NW_025936464.1:0-1074 GCF_000764305.2 Hyalella azteca | reverse complement strand
CCACAGTGGCTATATCGAGATCGAGTGGTCCTATATCGATTTAAACGGACACTGTACTTACGTAGGAAATTCACATGTTCACTCGATTACTCCTCTTCATCATTTTTGTACTGTATGTAGGTACATTGTATATTAATACATTTCGTATTAATTAATACGAAATGTATTAATTAATTTGTGTAGTGATCGTCGAGTGAAATATCACGATTAGAATATGAAGTTGAAGGAAGGAATTTTGTAATACAGTTTTGAGAATCTGTAGTGAAATGTCTGTTATTTTATAGTAAAGTATTCAAACGGTTATCCTTTTTTAGCGCATTTTCTCATTTATGGAAAAAATGCACTATTGTGCTCGCCATGTCCGTCTGTCCGTCTGTCTGTCTGTCCGTCTGTCCGTCCGCCTGTCCGTCCGTCTGTCCGTCCGTCTGTCCGTGACCTCAAGTTTTCGTCGACGAGAAAATGCGCTCTGTCACTCACTGCAGTGAGTACTGAGTTATATTTTTTATCAGTTAGATCAACGACCGTTTGCTTAAAGGACACCTGTTGCACGTCAAATTTAACCTGTCCTCCGTAAAAGTGTTCCGATCAGGTTGTTCCCTCCTCAACCCTGCCAGTCGGGGGCGAGGGTAAAAAAATTCCCTCCTTCAGGCCCACGAAGTGCGTTTTTTTACAAAATTATGTTAGGACTAGCCTAGTGTTTTACAAAATTAACTTATTATATGATTTTACATCGCAGCTTAGGTTAAATCAGCCAAGTTCTTTTTTTTAATATTAAAATGTAAAGAAACTTCACCGAACGTAACCTAACCTTTCTAACCATAACGTCCGAAATTTACATGTAAAATAACCCTATATGTGTTTTTTTTACTTTGTAAAACAATTATTTTACATGCACAATCGACCTGTCGGGATTTTTTGAGGGTTCATACCAGATCCGACAGGTTACCAGATTTCTGGTGTTTTTAGAGCATTTTCTCATATATGGAAAAAGGCGCTATTTTGCTCGTCATATATATATATATATATATATATGTCCGTCCGTCCGTCCGTCTGTCCGTGAATTCACGTTTTCGT
>NW_025936463.1:0-584 GCF_000764305.2 Hyalella azteca | reverse complement strand
CATTAATTGAGGCTACATTTATAATTAGGGAATTTTATTCATTTCAGTAATTAAAATAATGCAGCGAAATGAATAATTTCCCTTGACGACTTTCAAAACTTGAATTTATGTTGTTTGTTCACATATTTAAAACCAATATTTTTCCGCAGTTTCAATCAATTCATATTCTGTTAATATATGATCCCTTCAGAAAATTTTATTAGGTATTCACTTTGAGAATCTTTTAAAGGTGAAATTCTTAGAACTTTTTAGAGTTGCTATCTATGTTTGATCGTAATGAATAGTTTAAAATTCAGTAAAGATTGCTCATCTGCTGTATTCGTGTACTTACTGTTTATTGGTAAAATCTTCTCGCCCCCTAATCTATTTGACGTATGTAGAGATGTCATAATAAGTGAATATGTTGGTAAGATGCGCATAAATATTAACGTCGAGTGCAGTCCTGCTCTAGGTTTTGTTTTTCCAGTTTTATTGTTCAATAATGAATACTGAACAATTATTTTAGACTTTGCCCTCTGGACCGTAAAGTCTACGGTTTCAGTGAGGACAAAGCTGAGCTGTTCTCCTTCTGAAGTTATGCCCTC
>NW_025936462.1:0-465 GCF_000764305.2 Hyalella azteca | reverse complement strand
TGCGCTGTACCTGCGCTGCATCTGCGCTGTACCTGCGCTGCATCTGCGCTGTACCTTGGAAGGGGACTTGGAAATGGACGAGGATAAGGTAAGGTCTGTACCTCACCTTAACCCTTATCGGTGAGGTCTGTACCAAAGTATAAATAAGCCTTATGCTTTGAATTAAATGCCATAAATTTGCCCACAGGTATTTTAAACCAAAGATCAATATAATCCGCCTTGGGCGAATATTTCAGCGGCGAATTCAGCAGCCAGGTGAGAACGAAGAAACTTAAACCTTCGTTCACTCTTCACTCTTTGCGAGAATAAGTGTTAGGAGGTTGAGGGTAAATGTTGGGGAGTCTTGGGATGAAAATAAGTGCTAGGATGTTGAGGGTAGGTGTTGGGGAGTTTGGGGACGAGTTTTGAGGGTAGTGGCACACGATGAGGGTAACCCCACCGGGCAGCAATCGTTGCCGCTGCTGC
>NW_025936461.1:0-1722 GCF_000764305.2 Hyalella azteca | reverse complement strand
TTCAAATGGAAACCCGCTTGAAATGAAAATCAGCTTCAAATGGAAATCCAATTCAAATGGAAATCAGCTTCTAAGGGATACCCGCTTGAAATGGAAATCCGCTTCAAATGAAAATCCACTTCAAATGGAAATCAGTTACAAATGGAAAACCACTTCAAATGGAAATCAGTTTCAAATGGAATTCCACTTCAAATGCAAATCAGCTTCAAATAGAAACCCGCTTCAAATGGAAATCTGCTTCAAATGGAAATCCACTTCAAATGGAAATCAGCTTCAAATGGAAGCCCGCTTCAAATGGAAATCAGCTTCAAATGGAAATCCACTTAAATGGAAATACGCTTGAAATGGATATCAGTTCAAATGGAAATCCACTTCAAATGGAAATCAGTTTCGAATGGAAACCCGCTTGCAATGAAAATTATCTTCAAATGGAAATCAACTTCACATGGAAATCAGCTTCAAATGGAAATCAGCTTCAAATGGAAATCAGCTTCAAATGGAAATCAGCTTCAAATGGAAGCCCCCTTCAAATGGAAATCAGCTTCAAATGGAAATCCGCTTGAAATGGAAATCAGCTTCAAGTGGAAATCCACCTCAAATGGAAATCAGCTTCAAATGGAAACCCGCTTAAAATGGAAATCAGCTTCAAATGAAAATCCACTTCAAATGGAAATCAGCTTCAAACGGAAACCCGCTTGAAATATAAATCAGCTTCAAATGGAAATCCACTTCAAGTGGAAATCAGCTTCAAAGGGATACCCGCTTGAAATGGAAATCCACTTCAAATGGAAATCAGCTTCAAATGGAAATCCATTTCAAATGGAAATCCGCATCAAATGGAAATCCACTTCAAATGGAAATCAGCTACAAATGGAAATCCACTTCAAATGGAAATCAGTTTCAAATGGAAATCCACTTCAAATGGAAATCAGCTTCAAATAGTAACCCGCTTCAAATGGAAATCTGCTTCAAATGGAAATCCACTTCAAATGGATCAAATGGAAATCAGCTTCAAAAGGAAATCAGCTTCAAATGGAAATCAGCTTCAAATGGAAATCCACTTCAAATGGAAATCAGCTTCAAATAGTAACCCGCTTCAAATGGAAATCTGCTTCAAATGGAAATCCACTTCAAATGGAAATCAGCTTCAAATGGGAGCCCGCTTCAAATGAAAATCAGTTTCAAATGGAAATTCACTTCAAATGGAATCCCGCTTGAAATGGATATCAGCTCAAATGGAAATCCACTTCAAATGGAAATCAGTTTCGAATGGAAACCCGCTTGAAATGAAAATAAGCTTCAAATGGAAATCCACTTCAAATGGAAATCAGCTTCAAATGGAAACCCGCTTAAAATGGAAATCAGCTTCAAATGAAAATACACTTCAAATGGAAACCATCTTGAAATGGAAATCAGCCTCAAATGGAAATCCCTGCACCTATACGTAGCTGACCACTACGTACCCGTGCTGTCGAGATGTTCAGAATTCAGTGTTCCTTGCAAAAGAAAAAGGAAGGAATGTCTTATCACACAGCTTCTAAAAATTCCACATTAATTTTTGAGAATTTAAGTATCTAATTTCATTATATACACTCTTTTGAAAAATCGTGGCGTATCAGGGTTGTCACTTAGTAATATGAGCTTTTTATGGCATTATCCTATGACATGAATTTTTTCCGCTAGTAATCCGTGAACGAAAGCATTTTAGTGGATGCAATTTCT
>NW_025936460.1:0-1150 GCF_000764305.2 Hyalella azteca | reverse complement strand
CGCGTGGGACACGTTCGCCTACCACGCGCAGGACGACGGTGCACGGTACACAGCATCAGAAATTACGAGTGATAAACTTCCTGATAAATTATTGACCATCAATCATGCTAATCAATTTCTGGTGCTGAAATATTGATCAATTATAGGTGCATAGCAACACGTCACGTTATGTTACGTTACAGGACGTGTAACACGTCACGTAATTATACGTTACAGGACGTGTAACACGTCACGTTATATGTTTATCGTCACGTTACATTTCTTTATAGCTGCAATTTAACGTATAATTCACATACCGCTTGACACACGACGTTAGCCAGCGAGAAACCGCCATACCGAACAGTGCCGATATCTAAAATTACAGGGAGAAAATGTGACATAAAGGGCAGCATGAGACGGGCGAAACTTGCAATAAAACAATACACACGAGCTATTCAAATAATGCCTTAAAACATTCCTTACGTTATGTCACAGGGGGGCGTTCGACTGGAACTTCTTCTACAAGCGCATCCCTCTGGCGGCCGATGAAGCGGCCAAGCTGCCTCGCCCCTTCCCGTGAGACCCGTGATGTGTTGTGCTGTTCAATGCGGTACTGTGATGTGCTGTGTTGTGTTGCGGTGTGTTGAGCTGTTCTATGAGGTGCTGTGCTGTGCTGAGCTGTGCTGAGCTGTGCTGTGGTGAAGAGACTTAAATCACCGGCTGGTGATGGTGGATACAATTGGAACTTAAAATCAGACCACGACAATACCCCAAGAGAGACTGGCAGGACTCGACTTCCACCATCAGGAATCGATTGGAAATCTGAGTTTCGTGTGAAGAATGCAGATGAAATTTACATAAAATCTTGCGAGACACAGGTGTGTGTACGTCATATCAAGAGGAGAACGAGCCCTAAATTTCACAGCATTCCGAAAGACCGACGAATAATAACGAAAATACGTGCGCGATTAAATAAACTAATAGCTTTTTCCACTAGTGATCTGGGGAGACAGAGACTAGCGGATCTTCACGAGGAAACCGAATGCAGGTTGAAGAACCCGCACAAGACGGAAGAACAAGCTGCTGAGGAGCGAGTGGTTGAGGTCACCAGAGAGAACCCCAAGTATTTCTTCAAGTACGCACTAACCAAGACTTAAAAGTGCCAGTGGGC
>NW_025936459.1:0-8052 GCF_000764305.2 Hyalella azteca | reverse complement strand
ATTACTACTTGTGAGTGACACCATGCATCTAATGGGCGTTCACTCACCGCAATCGTGGGGTTGAGATGTCCCGTTATTTTGGCCTGGCAGATGGGGGGAGGGGAAGAAGGGTCTGATCCCCCACCGTGGGGGGGAGGGGAAGAAGGGTCTGCTCCCCCACCAAGGGGAGGAAGGGAAGAAGGGTGCAACCCCTCACCCAGGGCAGCGACGAGCCCCAGCATCTGCCGGAAGTTCTTCTCGAAGCCTTCCTCGTCCCCCCTGAGTGGCGGGGATGAGTGGGAGAGAGTGGAAAAGAGTGGGAGTGAGTGGACAAGAGTGGGAGTGAGTGGCGGGGATGAGTGGGAGTGAGTGGCGGGGATGAGTGTAACCATGGTTGAACTAATGCAAGGTTGATCCACGCGTAGCTGCTCCTAGCGGATGTTAATTGTTATTCCAACTGTGACGTCACCTTGGCTCATGTGACGCCTTGGCTCATGTGACGTCACCTTGTGCTCATGTGACGTCACCTTGGCTCATGCGACTTTAACCATCCAGAAATAGACTGGGCACATGAATCCTCTCCAAGGGATGAGAATCACCCTTCATCCTTGTTCATGGAGTCTGTGAGAGACTCATTTTTATACCAGCACATCACAAAGCCAACCCATTTTAGAGGTAATCAGACTCCAAATACTCTAGACCTAGTGTTTATTAGTGAAGAATCAATGGTATAGAAGAGCTTCGCCACGAGGCTCCGTTGGGCAAAAGTCACCACCAGTCATTGTTTTTCAGTATTAAGTGCTATACAGAAAAGACGCCTCGGAAGCGTGAACGCTTCAACTTTGCGAAAGGCGACTATGTTAAACTTCGTGAATAAGTGAGTGCAGCGAACATTTCGGACTGTATCATAACTTGAATGTGGCGGAGTCTTGGTCATTCATCAAGAACATAGTTATGTCTGCAGTTGATGCGAGTGTACCTAAGATAAAGCTCTGTGGAGTCAGAAAAACACAGTGGATGAACAATACGGTGAAAGCAAAGCTAAAAGAAAAGAAGGAAGACTACAAGCGTTGTTTACGAACTCGTAGCGATGCTGAGTATAACCTGTATGCTAGAGCTCGAAATCAAGCTAAAAAAGCTTGTCGCACCGCAGTCAAAAATTTTGAAAAAGACGTTGCCAAAAACTTGAAAAAGTACCCGAAAGCCTTCTTCTTGTATGCTAGTTCGAAGTGTAAGACAAGGGACGGTATTGCTGATTTGAATGTAAATCAACGGAAGATATCTTCTGACGAGGGTAAGGCCAATGTTCTAAATCAGTTCTTTAGCAGCGTCTTCACATCACCTGTCGCCCACGCCCACCTGTCGCCCACGCCCACCTGTCGCCCACGCCCACCTGTCGTCCACGCCCACCTGTCGCCCACGCCCACCTGTCGCTCACGTCGCTCTCCAGCAGGGGCGCCACCATGACGTGGACGCCCTTACGCTGCAGCTCGTCCCTGGCGCCCCTCAGCGCCCCCTCGTCGGGCCCCGCGACGAACTGCCTGTAGAAAGGCCCCACCAGCGCCCCTAGCGCCCCCTGGCCCAGCAGCCGCTCCCCCAGCCGCAGTAACTGCAATTGGTAATGTTATTTAATCGTTATTAACGCCCAATACTTCGTAATTGATGCCTAATTATTCTTTTTCATTGTTAATACCTCGTTATTTATTGATGCCCATTTCCTCGTTATTTATTGATGCCCAATTCCTCGTTATTTATTGATGCCCATTTCCTCGTTATTTATTGATGCCCAATACCTCGTTATTCATTGAAGCCCAATACCTCGTTATTTATTGATTCCCAATACCTCGTTATTCATTAATGCACAATGCCTAAATTTTTATGGCCAATTTCTCGATAATGATATTCAAAACCTCGCCAGTTCAGAATCGCCAAACGCAAGTACAATCAATTATTAAATTAAAATTCACCTTGCAGAAATAGAAATCTAAATCGACAAATAAAAACAAATAATCATGAAAAAACACGGCCGACAGACTACCTATTTCTAATTTTTTGAGGATTATAAATTGAACCGGCATTTAAAATTTGGATCGAATTCCGGGACGTTGCATTTCTCGGCATGAACATGAACAGCTGAATGAGGGGGATGCGCAAGTAGGTTTCCTGTTCTATAACTCCTCTCATTATGCTCCGCCTTGAACAACATACTTGTGGTTCTTACCGTGTAGTTGTTATTGCTGCTACCGTGCTGTCTAGTGAGTGGGAGTGAGTGGAGGGTGAGTGGGATTGAGTGGAGGGGTGAGTGGGAGTGAGTGGAGAGGTGAGTGGGAGTGAGTGGAGGGGGAGTGGGAGTGAGTAGAGGCGTGAGTGGGAGTGAGTGGAGTTGTGAGTGGGAGTAAGTGGAGGGTGAGTGGGAGTGAGTAGAGGGGTGAGTGAGAGTGAGTGGAGGGTGAGTGAGAGTGAGTGGAGGGTGAGTGGGAGAGAGTGGAGGGGTCAGTGGAGGGGTGAGTGGGAGTGAGTGGAGGGGTGAGTGGGAGTGAGTGGAGGGTGAGTGGGAGTGAGTAGAGGGTGAGTTAGTGGGAGTGGATGGAGGGGTGGGTGGGAGTAAGTGGAGGGGTGGGTGGGACGGAGGGGAGGCGTGAGTGGGAGTGAGTGGAGGGGTGAGTGGGACTGAGTGGAGGGGTGAGTGGGAGTAAGTGGAGGGGTGAGTGGGCCTGAGTGGAGGCGTGAGTGGGAGTGAGTGGAGGGGTGAGTGGGACTGAGTGGAGGNGCTGTTACCGTGCATCAGTTATCGCTGTTACCGTGCATCAGTTATCGCTGTTACCGTGCATCAGTTATCGCTGTTACCGTGTATCAGTTATCGCTGTTACCGTGTATCAGTTATCGCTGTTACCGTGTGACTGTTGTCCACGAAGGCGTCCACGGAGCACGCATGCAACACGCACACGGCACGCAGCAGGGCCCTCAGGCGCCACGCAGCGAACACACGGCGGTGGTCCGAGAAGTCGAGGTCTTCAGCATCTGAAGTATTGCTTCATTTTATAGTTAAATGATTATAATTATTATTGTCATATATATTATTATATGACAATAATATTAATATTATTATATATGATTATAATATAACATCATTGCATTTTCATATTAACTGGTATTGGTTGATTATATAAGTATTTGATAATAGGATACGAATATATGATAGTTGAAAAAGAAATAAATAATCACACATATTGTTCCGATGAAGTAACGACTTTAAGTACTTTATTAATCCGTCTCAATAAATAATAGTGGTAATTATTATTAATTTGTACTTACCATCTAGGTGAAGTGGAGTGACCTGTTGCGGTGTGGTGATACATGTCCTGTACTGCTCCACGTTTGGTCTGAACTGTCCCACTCCTGCACTGAACTGCCGCTCGCCTGTCCTGAACTGTCCAACACTTGCCATGAACTGCTGTACGCCTGCCCTCAACTGTACTAAGTCTGTACTGCAAAGCCCCCCGCCTGCACCGAACTGCCTCACATCGGCACTGAACTGCCGCGCTCCTGCACTGAACTGCCGAGCACCTGCTCTGAAATGCCGCTCGCCTGCACTCAACTGCCGCACGCCTGCACTGAACTGCCTCACATCGGCACTGAACTGCCGCTCGCCTGCCCTGAACTGCCGCGCTCTTGTTCTGATATTGCTCCAAGCTTTGCAGGCGTCGATAAACGTGCACTCAGATAAATTATTGAGACATTGTTCAAATAGCCACATACTTTTTGCCCTAGTGTGGATCATACTGAATCAGTTAGGCCCAGAAAATGGGCGTATCAATGTTTAGCCTGAAATCTGCTCGAGCTGTGGGTAAAAAAGCGAGTAATTATTTGGACGATATAACCATTCATTTTTCAGAGTGAGCTAACCCTTCTCAAAACAAAACACGTAATAAGTCCGCTCGAAGAAACGCGGCCAGTATATAATTAGGGCGCGTCAGCTGTTTACAATTTGAAAATAACTTTATATCAAGACACACTTGGCGTGGGATTTATTCTGATTAAAAGAACGTTCACTTTCGGTAAAGGAAATTTTTCGCCACAAAATTCATAATATTTTTATTGTTTAGCAGCCAGGGACTTTTTTATGAGCAAAAGCTGTAAACTGTTATAGGACTCAAAAATGAACTTGAGGGAGAGTCTAAAAAACTCGCTGCTTTGCCACTATGAAGCCAGATCACCCAGATGCAAACGTACACCAAGGCAAGCCAGATGCGGACGTACGGTACGTCAGGACAAGCCAGATCGCCCAGATGCAGACGTACGTTGAGGTCAAGACAAGCCAGATGCGGACGTACGCCGGGCGTGTGCGCAATAACGTTATTTTAGCTCTTTGTATGCCGCGTTGTATGCCAGTAGAAGGGCTTGGAGTCTCGTTTATGCCGGATTAATCCGCGGAAAACGGCACCATCCTGGGTATGGCTACTGCCTAGTGCCTACCATAGTGACAAAGCACAGATTTTCTAGAATCAGTTCATTTTTAATTTCCTCATTTATCCAGATTTATACCAATTTCTTATGTATAACAGTTGTAAAACCTTCACCAGCTTGATAATGAAAATTGTATTTTTGAAATGTTGCAATCTATTAAAATGTCATTTGGAAGTCTGCTTTTTGATCTGGCACCAGCAAGAAATTTGGTTTGAATCATTGAAAAAAAAAACAAACAAGAAGATTAGGAAACAATAAAAAACATACTCTGGAGTCTGGTCTTCAATCAAACTTGCATAATAGTGGGGTAACACTTAACAGCTGAAGACATCCTACCTTAGCTACCTACAAAAATCTTGATTCCTGAATTTCTTGGGCATTATGGGCAATGCTAAGTGCTAACCTGCCTAACCACAAGGCACAAGTTTTGATTCATTTTTTGATATAAATATTACTAATTATTAGAATATAGGCAATTAGGTACCTACCTTTATTGAATTTCACAGTGTCCCCCAGAGGCCCAGACCCAGTCCTAGCAAACCAGGTTACCAGAATAAGATGTATAATCATCATAATAATGTATTGATGTAAAACCTTCAAAATTTGCCCTAATGCCAAATTATTGCCAATATCCCATGACCCATGATTACCTACCATCAAATGGTCAATCTACAATTAAATTATTACACATTATTGACATCATCAATTCATGTTGCATTTTCAGCATGTCCGTCTATGTAATCTAGCTGAGCAGATTTGCTGTTTTGTCAATAGCAAGCTCATTATACCTAATTATAGTCTATGTATACCTAAGCTTCCATTCATGATGTCAATAGGCTTGGGTTTTTCACATCAGGTTTGTTCATGTTTTGAACGTGAGAATCAGTAGCAAGTATATATTTTCTGAATCTCCTAGGTCCTAGCTGCCCTGTCATTGCCATTGGTACCGCTCCGAAACGGCAGTTTGCCAGTTTCAGTCTCAGCCTCGGGGTCAAACGTTCCAGATTAAAGGCTAATTGTTCATGTTTTTCTACATTGACTGAAATAATCATCCAAATCCTAAAGCTTTTACAGCAGCAGGTTTCGAATTTCGAAAACGTTACTTACGAAGTTACAATTCCCTCTGAATTGATGATAAATTGATAACTGTAACGAAGAAATTGCGGAATACGCGAGTGCCTGCACTATAAAGTATAAGGAAGAACTCCGCAACTATATAACTTCAACTAATTTTTTAAAATTGATTTTAAGACTTCGGGTATGATGAGATCACACCTCCCAGTCTGAGCACAACTTGATTTTTCTCTGAGCCTTTCTTTCTTTTGCCAACAGTCGTTCAAACTTCAACTAAGAACTCCGTATAGCCTAGGATAGAATAGAAGTGTCGGCTCTGAAGAAATTGGCCCATAACATAACATAGTGAATTGTCGGCGCTGAAGTGTAGGCCTCCCTGATGTGGCCTGTCGCCGATTCTTTTCCTTTTCATGCCTTGCTCATAGAAGATCTAAAATCGTGTCATTTGACCGGATCTTTTCATGACTGACGATAGTTTGAAGTAGCTACTAGACTTCCACCGGGTTCGATAAGGAGCTAGGCATTTCAAATCTGAACATATATTTTTCCATAGCTTTATCTAGTCTGTTCTTGAACGCGTTTTGCATGAGATATGTGGTGGTTGCTCTCACTATGTGGTGTTGAACTCTTCTGGGATAATTTCCTCCACCAAGGAGCACACGCACAGATATGAGAGGGACTCCCAGGGCATGGATATTTGATATCATCACCTGTCTCTCATGATCGTATAGTGTACATGAAAGGAGGAAGTGTTCAATTGACTCTCCAACCCCACAGTGCAGGCACAAACAAACAACTGCTTCATCGTTTCTGCATCTAGGAACTCGTATGAGCGTCTGATTAGTCCAAGAAGTTTGTTGGATGTGTTAGCTTGCGTTTCAACATGCTTAGAAAATGTCAGCTCCTTGTCGACATAAACTCCGAGATCTTTTTCCACACTAGACTTTTCAATCATTACTCTCTCTTTGCAACCATGTCTTCTCATACTGTAATCTTGCTGTTCATTGTTCTTCCCGAGGTGAAGTACTTTACACTTGTCAGCATTAAACCGTAGCTGCCACACTGTCAAGTTCATCTTGTAATTGCGCTTTATTTGACGCATTCTTCACTGAATTATAAACCTTTGTGTCGTTGGCATACATATGGAGCACACGCTGGACACTACTTCTGGCAGATCATTTATAAAAGCGTTACTTCCCATGGCGTTGCCGATTCTTGTACTTTTCGTGACTTGATTCCACAATAGATATTGCCAGTTGAACCCGATCTTTCTAGTTTATATAACTAACAATTGCTTGAGATAGCTGCTGGACTTATTGCTAGGCCCGTAGGCGTTAGGTGATAGACATTTCAAGACTGAACATATTTTCCTGCATAGCAGTCTAGTCTGTTCGTGAAAGCATTCATGCTCGGAGCGTCAACGATGCTATCAGGGAAGCTGTTCTAGTTCTACATGTCGGTCACTCAAAGCGAGAAGAAATGTTGTCGCATGGATGTGTTACAACGCAGTTTTTTTAGTTTATAGCCATGGCCCCTGGCGTTTGTACTTGTTTCAAATTCTAGTAATCCATCTAGGACCTTGTATAACCCGTGGGTATACTTGTATACTTCAAAGAGGTCACCACGCAGACGTCGATACTGAGGCTTGGAATATTCATAATCTTTCTTCATAACGCTTGCCTTTTAATCCCCGAATTATCCTTGTTGTACGTCTATGAGCAATCTCGACTAAATTTGTGTCCTTTTCTAGTTTTGGTGACCACACTGCGTTTCCAAATTCCATGTTCGGGAGCACGACAGCGACAAACAACTGCTTCATCGCTTCTGCATCTATGTACTCGTAGGAGCGTCTGCTCAGTAAGTCGTTGATTGGCTTTATTAGGTAACTTGAGCTTCAATATGCGTAGAAAATTTCAACTCATTGTCGACATTAAATCCTAAAACTTTTTCCATTGTCGACTTTGACATCATTACTCTGTCGTTGCAACCATGTCTTCTCATACTATAATCTTGCTGTTCATTATTCTTGCCATTAAAACGAAGCTGCCACTTATCAGCCCAGTCAACCAGCCTGTCAAGATCACCTTGCAAATGTACTTTTTGCGACGAATTCCTCTCTGTATTATAAACTTTTGTGCCGGCAGCATACATCGAGCACACGCTAGACACAGCTTCTTGCAGATCTTTTATTAACGCAACAATGAAATGTTGAATGTTTTGAAATTTTGGTGCCTAACCTTCCTTAAAAATACGATACACTCTTTGCTCGTGTGTGGGTCTTCCTGACCCAGTTTGGCTCGACAAAATGGAGTATTAGTGCTACACGTCCTCTCTCTACTCGTGGGTGTGAAAGTGTCTCAATATTTGGACAATACGACTCATTTATTTGCATGAGTAGCTACTGAGTGCGCATAAGGCGCCTCTTAATCTCGCGCAGCAGCAGGCGCCGCTCCTGCCGTGCGCCGCGCACCACGGCGCGGTTCTCGCAGGCGCGGCGTGCGAGGTACGCCAGCGCCTGGGGCGGCGCCCCCA
>NW_025936458.1:0-21614 GCF_000764305.2 Hyalella azteca | reverse complement strand
GAAACTTGAGCTTTATAAGGGCTCGAAATGAAGCTTTAAGATAGAAACTTGAGCTTTATAAGGGCTCGAAATGAAGCTTTAAGATAGAAACTTGAGATTTATAACGGCTCGCTTTAGCTTCGAGATGGAAACTTGAGCTTTATAAGGGCTTGCTATAGCTTTAAGATAGAAATTACGCTATGTAACTAGATTTACGTTGAATAAATAATAGATTCGATTTATTAAGTCGCCAACGCGTTCTAAAAATTAAATTTACCACTAGTGTGATAGAATACAATTAAAGTCATTTCTGAGAATTTTACCGAATTGAACAGACGTGAGGAAGGGACCGGTACTGCTGTTGTGAACTTATCCTTCAAAATTATACGTTCATGAATGAAAATTTTTCAAATATTTCCCAGCCCTTTATTCTCTTGCATTTATGAGCCTATACTCGTATATGGCATATGACTGGGCTCATGCTGGCTCAATTTGCGTTAATCTTGTTTTCGGAAATCAAACAGAGGGTGGAAGTCGTTCTGTAGAACTAAATAAATTGACCCTGACAAATGCTGCTATCAAGAGCACAGAGCGCTCCAGCGAATACCATTAATTGTTGCCGAGCTGGAGACGGAAACCAAACGTAATCAAATGCTCAGGCATTTGATCTTCAGATGGGCATCAATTCTGTGATTGCAGAATATGTATGTTCGAAAAGTCATCATTTGTGACAATGAAGGTGTCCGAAATAATCGCAATCACAATATATTACAATATATGAGAGGTGATGTATGTCAATTCTGGAATTTTTTTGCTGGAATTTTTTTCAATTTGAAATGCCGGGTGTAGGGCTTTAGCAAGCAACCGGAAGTGCAACAATCTTTTAGCAGAATCAATGTAAATTATATCCGAAATATGATAAGAAGCGTAACAGATTGAATGACAAGTAACTGGAAGTTAAAAAATCATTTAGCAAAGTGACTAAAAATTATGTATGCAATATGACAAGTATAAGCGTAACAGATTGAATGACAAGTAACTGGAAGTTACACAATCATTTACGGAGTGAATAAAGATTATATCTGTAATATGACAAGTGGCTTAACTCACTGAGGTAGTTGGAAGGAGTTGCTCGCCTGTCGTAGGTGCTGAGCAGGCCGTCCAGGATCATCAAGTTGCTCTGCTGACCACACAACCTGGGAAAAAAATTTACATGGAATGACATCTTCCTTATACCGCAAGTAATTGTATCATATATCGAGCAGTGAACTAAATTTTATATATTTTGGAGACAGAAATGACATCTATTTCACAAGTACTAATTCTGTAAAATTTTAAACATGAACTTGAAGGGAATAGTCACGGTTCACATTAAGATGCATTCGTGAAAATTCAAACAGAATGATAAGGAGTTTTCTGTCAAGTTCCCATTCCCGTTTACTATTTTGTTGAATCCTTCAGTTTCCTTTTACGTTTAGCAACATTTCACTGCATAATAAAAGGAGTTTGAATGTTTTTGATGTTAACGATTTTTCCGTATGCAGCAGCATACTTTTCTACTGCATCGACTGTATGTAAGCATTAAAAATTGCCACTTTAATTCTTCACATTGGTGGAAATCAAATAACCCATAACATATCTTTTACATGAGTATCGTCTAGGTTTCTAATAAATTCCATAATTTTTGTGAACCTATTGTGACGTTAAAGTTAGATACAACTGTGTTACAGCTTCACAAAATTAAATCCTATTATTTTCTTTTACATTATATTCAGATTAAAGCTGAAACTAACCAGACGAAGCCAAACACTCCAGCGTTAACGCGCGTCTCTAGACTTTGATGCAATCAACGTTAGATAATGGGACCGTAATTGCTTGTTAGTTTCCAACACATCATTTCGTTCAAATGTCCCTAAATTTATTGCTGACAATATTTGTGTTCATATTTCCGAGCAGTAACAATTTAAATTGATATTTTAATTGCACCATTTCACTCTTTGCAATTAATTATATTAAGCTAGCATATCCCAATGAATTATTTAAAATTTGAATGAGTTACCACATCTCTCTAGAATTTATCGGACACATTAAATATTTTTTTATGTAAAATAGTTTTGATTTGTTTTCTACCATTCCAAGGGAGAGGGTTTAATTTTTCCAGCTTTCCATGTTTAATCTTTTCAGCCTGTGCATTTTTCAGCTTTTCCATTCCATGTTTTATCTCTCCAAAGAAATTCTTTATTAAAAAGACATTTCTGATGTCGAACGCTAGATATGTCTCTCAGAAATATTTATACTCTTGTTATTTCAATTATTTAGAAAGCTGCAAATTGTCCATAGTGTTAATAACGTTATTTATTTAATAACATTAAATACCATATGTCAGTTTATTATACCTTGATTATTATTCCTCTCGTTCATTTAAAATTAGATCCAGTTTCCCTGTGGCTCTGATCGAAGTTTTCAATTGCATACTTTGATAAGTTTTTAAATTTCGAACAATTGGATAATTCATATATTAGACTTATTCGCTTCAGTACAGTTGATAAAAAATTATTTTCAACGAGATCTGCGTGTCGCGACGGGGTTGCAATATTTCCAAGAAAAATATTTTGAGTACGGTATTATCGAAACGAAGGATGAAGCTCATTTAGCTCAGCTGCGCCAACAACCATGTTTTTCGCTATTTATTGGTTTTAAAATCATGTTCAATAATACCTAAGGTAATACCTAAGGTATTAATACTTAAAGTATCAATTTATTTTCAAATGAAGTAGATACGAATGAATGATTGCTCGACGGATGCAGATATATTTGCATTTTTTTCTATTGCTATACGACTTTTTTATTTTTCCGGAAATACGACTGCACACAAAAATGTTTAAATTTTTTCTATATCATATAAAATACTGGCATCATCAACTTTTAAAATAAGGGTTTTAATAATAAGGGTTTAAAATAAGGGTTAATTACCTCAACACAGAACAATCTAACTTGGAAAGCGTAGTTTAGGAATATTTGCTGATACACTGAGCACTCTCCTTAATTCATATAAAGTAAAATCATTGAAATAAACCCTAATTCCACTGCATTCTTATTTATTTAATGCCTGAAGTTATAGTATGAAAATGCAATTGCTAAAAAAAGTTTGTGGTTGCTGCACTCTATTTCTCCATTACTATGTGCACAAGATTAATTTTACTGTCCAGTCTTCTAGCTGAAGAGGGCATTCTGCAACTCGAAGGCGTCGTAGGCAATAACAATGATTGCTGCGACCGTTAGATTGATTGGTCCATGGACTACATTCAGCCACTCAGTGGCACCATATGTTCTAGCAATATTCGATCATGGGCCACATCCGCGCTTTTATATGACAGGATCAGGCGCGTTCAGCGACTACCTCACGTAATTACACAGCTCGAAAAAACTGTAAAAAGGGTCTCACCGGCGTTCCAGTGGCCGGCCGTCAGCTGAAAATAAACCGCTTATCCGTATTTTTCAGAAGTTGTACGGGTTTATAGTGTTAAATTTGAATAAAAACGGGAATACGGTGTTTCTATTCACGTGTCGGCCTGCCACTAGACGCCGGTGAGACCGTTTGACGGCGATTTTTCTCACAGTGTAGGTGCCTCACATCATTGCATTCAAAAATATGTTCCTTATTTTCGCATTGAGTATCTTAGTAATTCCTGGTGATTAAAACTCCTGCATGATTATTTGAATATCTCTTGAGACCGGGATTTTATAGTTGAGTTCGTCGCGTTTCCAAGGTATCCTAGTGCCTGATTGCCAAATGTCGCTCATTTGTATTGCCAGACGAACAATTCCTGTAAGCTTAGATTTTCTGTTCGCTACCTTCCGTCACCGAAAAACAATTTATTAAATTTCAAAGTCCTCGCAGGTTTTGTGGAGTCCTCTGTTTCATTTTTCCTGTATTATATGTTTTCTTTGATAATATTTTTTCGACCATGGTCATTCATTAGTCTACAACTACCAGGTTGATGCAAATCCAGCTAAAATATTTTTTGAATTACATAGATTTAATTCGTCGAGTCTATACTATTTAAATTCGTGGAATTGATATCATAAAGGCTTGGCACCATAATGAAAAGATATGATTCAAGTCAAGGTTGATAAAGTTCAGTTGGTGTGATGGAAATGTTATAGGGTGTAATTTTTAACATTTGTATATTGTATTATTGTGAGTTCGCCTGTCTCACGTTAGCCTTGTATCTTATAATGATTTTGGTAATTAAAGTATTTTCTCATTAATGAATTAGGTTTTGTCATATTTTCTCGCGTTTTAATTTAGCGGATTTCTCGCTGTGACCATGTGTTGTCAGTCAGTGGCGGGTTGATCCGGCAGTCTTTTAGCAGTGGTACACGTGTGCGGACCTTTGTTACACGTGTGTAACTCTGCTTGTTCTCTGAATAAAGCCCGTTTACTGTAAATTGTGCCACGTTTCATTGAACCAATGGAGCGAACGACCCGACAACAAAAAATACTAAAGTAGGAGAAGAAACTTTCAGTCTTAATTATACTAGATTAATATAGTGTTTAATATTGTACAAATAACCTGTTGATGCACCTATAGTTCGTTTTTATTGTATGATCCTAATCAAAATACCAATAATTATTGAAACTTCCAACATCAATGAAATTCAACAGAGAAAAAATTAGGAAGATTTTTATGGGAAAGGGTTGAATCTTGAGGATAGTAACCGTTAAAACATGAGGATGGAACACTTCGACGTAGCAATCAATAATTAATCCGTCCGAAAAATGCCGGGTTTACTCGATATCGATTGCACGAAGAGCAAAATCTTCGTGGTGAGAGGATAAAAAACGTGGATACTGGATCAAATTCTTGGCATAGATGCCGATTCACTATCATGCTGATTAAACTTCTGTTTGCAGTTATAATTTAGTATCGTCAGCAAGTAAATGCAAAAAATGAAATATGTCTGCTAATATATGATCAGTAATCTTTTTTGATTGTTTTTATAAATGCTTCTCATGTGCCAAAGTTTTGTATCCAGTCTCTTCGGTCAATAAAACCCTTAAATAACTTCTTGCAATAAACCGCGAACTCCGGACTTCCAAAGATCAATCTCCGAGATAGTCAACCTGTTTTTGAGGTATCTGAAGATCTTCATAAATCAAAACTTTTCAGCATGTTCGGACGCATATAAAAATAGAAATTTTGACAGTCGTCATAACTTGTGCAACACAAGCGATAAAATGCGACAATTTCAGTACAGTTTTAAGTTGTTGGTCACGAAAGGCCGCTACAAAGTCCAGATGGCACGGCTCTCAAACTGAAATTTCCTTCAAATATTGTCACTTGCCAAGCTAAAGTTGTTTGAAGTTCTCCAGAATATCGTACACATGTTACTTCAGTGTAATAAATAAATATTTTCAGCTGTGCACCCAAGTAGATTTCTATGAACGTCTGAATGACGTCAATAGGAAAAACAGACTTTCCTCCTGTTCCATTGAGACATTAAATTCAAGATATAATATATTGGATAGAGGATATTAGTCACGCGAGATAAAAATGATCGGATGCAGAAAATGTAGCATGCTGTCGCCTTGAACATTGAAGGCCCCCATTCCAAAATTTTAATGGTTTCGTTAGGGTTTTTTAGCGAATTTTTTCATCGTCAATAAGCATCTTGGGTTTCCATTAACGGCTTGTGAAATTACCCTCGTTTATATAAAACAACGATCTTTTTATATATACGAAAATATACATAGCACGACGTTCTTTTTATACATACGAACATATACATAAAACGACCCTCATGCCGAGACTTGCCAGAACTCAGGCAAGTCTCGATAATTCTTGCCTTCAGGGCAATACTAATTGCTTGGAAACTATTTAGTCAGGGGTTCAGTAACAAGAAAAGAGATGTTTTGATGATTGTAGACAAAATTTAAATATCTTATCATATTTTAGCCATCTTCACTTTAAATACGTTCGCGCTTGCCTACGAATTTTTGTGAATTTTCTGCTCGAAATAACATTTTAAATCTCAGAACTTCAGTTAAATGACTGATCAGACGTGTTTTTATTGCGATACTAGACTAATTTTATAGTGTGTTTGGATTTCACAATTTAAAATTCGAATTTTAAAGTTACAAAAAAATGTATTTTCGATAAATTTTTTATCGAAATTATTATCAGTAGCAACTATTTTCCGAAAAATTTATTATTCATAGGCATTGATTGTTTTTTTAATCATATATTAACATGTAATATTTGTATGAGTTATGCAAAATTTTTCGACAAGTACAGCGTCCCCCATAATTCGTTTATCGGAAAGAAATTTTGCAATTATTTCAAAACTAAATAAACATCAGTAAATCAACGCATTAATTCTATAGTAGTATAATCTTATAATTGTATCCATTTGCGTTTCTCATTAACAAAGCAGACGCTATCACTTCTGAGTCTCTGTATTCCCGGAAGTGCATCAGCCTAGACGATGAAAATGCCTCTGCATTACAATAAATAAATGCTAGCAATTATCTCAAGCCCTACAGAGGAAAGCTATTGCTTTAGCCAAGATGGAGGAGTTGCTCTGTAACATAGGCTTACTGTTATATCAATCATTCAATATCAGTTCTGCTTATTCACTTATAAGTAAATAGAATATTGCTGCCAGAAGGACTTTTATTCTATTTTTGAAATAGTACACATGGGACTCAATTATAATGAAGATTTATCTTAAATCTTCATTATAATAAAACCGTCGAACAATTTACGTTTAATATCTCATTGGGGAAAGAGGCAACTGTTGAAAATGTGCCTTTATTCTTAAGAAAGTTACAGTTACAAATCAAATTCATTGATTTAATATGCAGTTGGGAATTTGGAGCAGTGTTCATATATTTCAATTATTGTTAGATTGATTAATCGCTTGCCCCGAATAAGAAGCTTTGAATAAATTCTTATTAAAATGCCTTAATTGATGATCAATTATTTCTATCCTGCTTAGCGCTTAACTTTTGAAATCATTTCTAGAAGAGGATTACCTCCAGCGTAGGGAAAAAACCCTACACAAGAACGAGTAGAAGCCGTTTGTTTGTTTCAAAGAATGTAACAATTCCTAAGAGGACTGCAGTTAGGCTCAAACTCAATCATCACAAGAAGCCGCAAGGCCTTCAGAATCTGCAGAAGCGACTGATCGCGACCTGAGGTACAAGGAGCTGAAGTGAGAAGCACCGGACGTCGCTAATCATAGACTTGAGCTAAGAAGAGCCCGCCGAGCTGCCGTGGGAAAAATATATGCAGCAGACGCGACTGTGTTAGAGATGTTCTGACTACTAATGATACTCATTTGCTGGGGTGGACCAATACCATTCAAGTATTTTTACCAAAAAAATACAGTATCAGGATTTTAGTTACTTTAATAAGTTTCATGTATGGATTTAAACACTAACCGAGTTAGACAACGCAAGAATGTGGTACGTACTAGAAGTATAAATTTTTATTTCGACCTAAAATGCTTAGTGAAACCAAATATGACGTGACCACTCAGGAGTTATGCCATGTCACAAACGGACATTTTTTTTACTTGATGACCTGAAGACAGTCCACTCGTAAACCGTGATTTTTGCAGGGATTGTACACGATCAACGTCAACCTCGCTAGCTTCATTGTGCATGTTGGAAACATTGATTTGTGGTGATTGCGCTGATCATTAGGCATTCAAAATGCTGCTCAACTGGGCCGGGACGAGAAACGAAAGCACAGCTGCTGTGAGATTACTTCCTTACTACCATTTACGCCCAAAATTTTCTTCCACTGCAAAAGTCTTACATTAGTGGGTTATGAAGCTTAAAGAGGAACTTTGAAGCTTAAGCAGGAGCTCTACAAGAGTCACGGGGTAACTAAAGAGAAATTGGAGGTACGCTTCGTATTAGTGTTTGCTCGAGGTTTGCAGCCAGATTTTGCATGTTGCTACAAAGTAAATATCTCTCCTATAGCATCTGCATAAAGACTGCAGGTACAAAAGGAATGCTGAAAAAAATTGAATCGATCTCATGAGCTCCATCGATTATTTTCTCAGCCCGTCTTCTCCATTTCATGAGCTGAGGTGAGAGATCATTTCATCTGCAGCGATCATAAATGTTTATTTTAACGAGCAATTCTTCCTACTAAGGCAATTGTATCTGCATGTTCAATAGTACTGAAAAAGTCGCACCTATAAACTTCAACAATAATGTTTACAATTCAATAGTATTTCAGACACGTCACTCATCTGGTTTCACGGTCTGCCAAAAATTTTTGGAGGTTGGTTTGCAAACAACTAGATATTAATGCATCGATATTCTGCAAATCCCGAAAAATTTGTACCAATAAAAGGATAAATTATGGCATCGAAGCCAACATAGCAGCAAAATGCGGAAAAGGAGAAGAATTTCGCATTCCTCGCATTCCCTTCGCTCAAAGGGATGACTCGTGTGAGTTCATGAGCAACAGTTCCCAGACCGCCCAGTTTCCGCAATGCCAATTAGAGAAGCCCAAGGCCAACCTATCAATATAGCTGAAGCAAAACTTGGAAGTCCGAGTATTCCGACCGAAATAAACGAGTTGTTTAAACCGCAGTGACCAGTATTTATTTTTGAATTTTAAACGCATTAAAGTGGGGCTCAAAACATTATTTTCAGGAGTTGCGTTAATTTAACGTATTATTGTTTTCTTTAGACCCAAATCTTCCAGTATTATAACAAAATTTCTTATAATCTGGCTCCTTTAATTAAGTAAAGTAATCCCTTTGCAGCATAAATATTAAAAAAATGTACCTGTCAGCTAAATTTCCGCCCGATGTATGAGCGTGAGTTGTTGGTTGAAATACTTTTCCGGTTTCCATTTCGTAAGAAGAGTTTATCCTTAATTGTAGTGTGTCAGTCTCTACAATCTGATAACTGTTTCCTTGTAGGCATTCATTTCTTTTCCAAAAATGATGACGAGAAACACAATACTTTAAAAATTCAGCATAAAGCGTGCATGAACGACCGATGATGTAGAGATATTTTTCATCATACAGTCAAATGAATGAGTGCGACATTAGTTATTATTTTGTGCTTTGTCTAACAAGGTTTTTTAAGAGTGAAATTAGTTATACAGCAATTGTTTCGTTACGTCTGGCATATCTATTTCTATTCAAAGCCCTTTTTTCTTGTCTACTTGCCTTTTCCATGAAGTTTTACGGAGATTTCGTATATAAAGATGAAGAGATTTCGTATATAAAATCGATGTATCACCATTACTCTCTTTGTCGTTTCTTTGTGTAACATTACAGCCATATACAGTATTCCTGTTTCCATCATAAAGATAACAGTGTTCCTGTTTCCTGTTGCTGCGAGCTCATGTATAGCTTTGCGTGAGGGCTCATGGAGAGCCTATTTCAAAGCTGGTTTAACCTTCTAAACTATTTTCATATAATTCTCGTTCATAATTTGTAGAATTTTAGAATTGAATGGAATATAGACTAAAAATTTGAGCTGAATGGTTCACCTGTGAATTGATAACAATTTTGTAAAGTTCTTATCCACACAAGTTACGTTCATACCGAAAAATAACCTTATTACTCATTACTAATGTCTCAATAAACAAATCGCAAATATAATGTAAATTTTTCGTTCAATTTTCTTGCGCCCATTGAACGAAATTACAGCTCATCTCTTGCTCAAGTTTTTACCGATTGCTCTGAGAGCAAAGAGTGCATGGGTGACATTTTCTAGGGACGATGTTACCAGGTGACGACGTTTTTACTGTACCTGAGGGACACGAAAATGCTTTAGGTCTGAGCCCAAGCACTTCTACTATTAGAAATGCATAATATAGCAATATATCAAATTCCATTCCTATAGATGTAGCATTCTAGCTGCGTGCAGTTTTCATTTCAGGTATAAAATCAATCTTTCAATATTTCATTATATAGCAAAATGTTTGCCATATGTCATGATGAATTCTAGCTCCCCTTTTAATGGTTTTACTAAATTTCCTGCATTTCAAAATAAAGCATTTCCAGGGAAAAAATTGCATCAACATTTTTGTATTCTACATGCACCTAAATTAAACTATGACTTTACATCCATAAGTCATGGCAAAAATAATTTTTTCATGAGTTTCTCGACAATAAATGTCTGCATTCAATGAAGAATCATCCTAAATCTTTTATGGATTCAAATCCATTGACAAGTTCTTCTTACTGGAATGTTTCTACCAAAGAAAATAATTTTTAATAATATGCAATGCATGATAAAATGAATGATTTTACCGTATATTCCATTCGAAAATGAAATATTTTCGAGCTGAAACTGTTAGAGATTCCAAATGCCGCCCCATCTATTATAATGGCCCAGCTGGCAGGGCGCGTAAAATGAGATGTTTTCGAGTACGCGTTCGGCTGAATGTCAATATTTTGGTCAGATCGCATCCTTTATGATCGACCAAAATTTTCGCCCGGCTTTACTTTTTGCTAATCAGTGCTTGGAAATTGAACTCACGGCTTACATGCGTGAAGTTTTGGAGGCCTGTCTGTAATATTATTATTTAAGTTCAACAAATAAAAGATCCTTCCGTAGGTATAAATATCTTTTAGTATAATCAACCCGTGGTCGATACCACATTTGATCAACTTGATGACCGCCGGAGCTTTGGTGGAGAAAAGTCCGACGAAATATCGATCAATTCAAGTTCTACCAACTTCCTTTATTAAGAAAAATTTTTGCATTTTAATTTAGACATAAAGTTTGTATATTTGCAATAAAAATATCCGATGGGAACTGATTATTTATTTACAAATTCTATTATAGAGTTTAACAAAATCTTTGAAAATGATTACAATGACACGTTTTGTACATTCAAGATGTTCCGCATCGGTGGATTTCTTCACATGCTAACGTTAAATCTCGGGACAGTCGCGCTTCAATCCGGTAAATCAAGCCAACTGTTTTCTTCCACTGCCCGGAATTGAAAGTTTGCATAGAATGAGGCTCTGCAAAGTAGATTTACTGGGAAATGGCTGAGCTTTGAAGCTTTCTTCGCAAAGTGAATGGCTGAAGCACAAATCGTCATGCTTCTCGGATGAATGATTTCTCGTAAACTATGCCAAGCGTAGAAAAAGGCACTGCGGATTTTTCACTGAAAATTTAAGAGAAAAGGTAGAGCTTTATACATACTAGTCAGCACCAATAAGAAAATTAGAAACTTCTCACTTTGTACATCCCAGCAAAATTATACTTTCAAAAGTAATAAAAAGAGTGTAATTACTAGAGTTACTGTGAGTTTCTTTGTTAATGATGTTTGTCTGCTGAGGACTGATCACTGACGGAGCCGTTGCTGAAAAAATGTTAATTTTTTAATTGTTTCCAGGTTTGACCTAAGATAAAATAAACGGAAGGCATGACTCATCTCGACGGCAAATAATGTGAAGAAACTCTTGGATAGTGTAAATGAAAATCGCGAAATGGAAAATATGCATCGTTTGGAAAATTAAATGTCGTCTTTTTATGCGATTCTTAAATCACTTTCGGCATGAGATGAACTTTGTAGAATAACGGACTCGAGAGGATCTTAATTCTAGGAATCCCACGTCATAGTTTCTCAATTTACAGATACCCGTAATTAATAATTATTATCTTGGTTATTTCCCACTAGGATTTATAAAATATAGTACAATTATGTATATGATTTAATGTCCGGTCAGAGAACAATTGCCGTTCAATTAGAGTTTGATTCAATTAGAGAGATTTTAACGAAGGATTTAACTGATTTTCACTTCCTGATAATTGAGCGCTTCTTGATAATTGAGTGATTTATGCGCCTCCTGATAATCAAGTGATAGTGGTCTTAGTATTTAGTATTTTTTATTAAGATCCTAATTTTTACTTGAATTTTAATCGCATTTTGTTAAAATACACTTTAAATTAACAGTTCAATAGTTCAAGTGACAATGTAAAAGTAATATACTATCAAATATCTGAAAACATATACGAGTTTTGCGAGCACTGAACTCAAGCGGACAATAATTGTTAACAAATTTACTTTGTTGCATTTCGTCGTAATGACGTACGTGTTTAATCTTAATAAAGTCACTGTGGATTGAAAGTCATGGTCTTCAGTTCGGCTCAATTTGAATGTTGAAATTTAATTATAGGTTTAATTTCTAATCAACCAATTTTGTCTCGGAATCATTAGCTACAAGAAATTACTCATGTGCGGTGCTATTGCAGATCAGAAATGTTTTAGCTGATAATTTATACTACGCCCTGACTTGGAGAAAAATTTTTCATAAATAGCCTTTTTGCATCATTACAAAGTTACTTTCAACAGATGTTTAGCTGACATTATAACACTTTTGTTTCAACTACTTGCGGAAATTGCTAGGCAAGTGCTTCTCTGGGATGGAAAAAAGGCAACGATCTGCCCTTTCTATCTCAAGTACTGGGAAAAATTCGAAGCACCCATTTAATATTTTAATAACGACTCCATATGAAATTCAGGTGAAGTGCACGTCGCTAGTTTGCCATCTCATTTTGTTCCCTATACAAGCTTCATGCAAATGCCCTCGAAAATCTGCTACTCGATAAATATTCGCTAAAAAATATAGTTAGCTAAAACAATTATTCAAATTAAAAAAAATTATCTGAAGACCCAAAATTTGAGCCGAAATTCAACAAATGAGATGAATTTTCAATGTCCCTGACTGTGACTATTCGAAAAATTATCGGACCAACGCATCATTCAAAATATTTCAAATTTAGTCAATAAAATTGGCTTATCTAATGATTCTTTTTGATGAACTTCAAAGTTCGGGGTAAATGGATTAAAAAGCAAAAAATATTCGGAGTTCAAATAAATGGCTTCGCATTTTGAAAGCGTGCTTCAATTTGCTAGCGACATGTTATGTAACGGGCTGGATGCTAAATTTCACTCTCAACATAGAAATGGGAATTCGCTCTGTCTGTTTATTATTTTTCACTTCTAACTGAATAAAGTCATTTGTCGAAATTCTTTTTGCAGACTTTTAAGTGGCTGTCGGACATAATATACATTGAATTTTGACTTAGCATTTATTTTGTACCCAAAATTATGACAGGTTTTATGTTTAGACAGGTTACTATAATTATTTCCTGGTTGAATCCATTCAGCTCATTATTCAGAGAATTCTTCTGAATATTTTTAAATTTAACGATAAAGTCCGACCGTTTCCTGATCATTTTTTCCTTCTATTTTCTTCCCACAACTCCTAAAATGTTTAGTCGTGATCGACCGGAAATTAAAGTCATTCATCGCATTCATTATTAATAATATTTTAAGTAGATAGATGACTTATTGGCGTCCCATAATAAGAAAATGTAAAAAATAACGATATGCTGATTTATTGAACCATTTTTTATTTGTTCTTTGATTAATTAAAAAGCGGATCAATTGCCATGCCAATAATTCATGAAATAATTCTCTCTATTTTCTAATTGCGATGTTATAATTAAATTTTCCGCGCTATTTGGACGATTTCCGTTCCGTGTCTCGTCAGAAAAAAACTCTGGACATTTTTTTCTTCCATAAAAGTAAACGCAATCAAACGCAACGTCAAAGAGTTGCGATGACGAGCAGGTAAATAAAAAATACTATTCTTTCCATGTGAAATCGTAAAAGAGGTGAGAGCGTGCCGCCAATTCGTATGCAAAAATTTCCGTTCATTATATGATCTTTTCTCAACTACAGACTATTAGACGTGCTGATAAATTTTAATTTGTACATTTTGTTACTCTAAAAAATCGGCTTCGTTCATAGATCATTCTGTCAATAATTATCCAGAATTCATTATATGAGACTTCAACCTTTATTGTATTGTTATCAACGAACTTTTTCAACGAGCCAATTCGAACATTTTAATTAATTTAAGAAGCTATAATTTTATATTTTTGTGCATTAAGCGCAGCTAAAACGGATAGAAACATCTGCGGTGCCTCGGGTTTTGCTTTCCCTCAATTAGGAAACTTGCGGTTTTTTGACTGCCTTGTTCGAACAACATATCATTTGCCACGAATACATTCAGGGAAGTTGACAGATTCCGGGTTAATGAGGCTCGAATTTCAAGTGAATTGTAAGTTTTTCCTTGAAATTATTATGTTGTCCCTATGTCAGAAGTGTAATTATGCAATCATCCCGCTTACGTACGCATTATTCAATTTTTTAGATATTCAAGCCAACTATTGAATGGCTTAGTCAAAATTTAACTAAATTAACCGCGGAACCTGCTAGTTTGCATGTACGTTAAAGATAATTATTTTTACCGCCTCTAACAAATGGTTCATAAATTCTAACGTAGATCTTTAGGTATTCATAATTTACGATTTGAAGGTATTCGAGTTTACAGAATGTCGAGCACCAAAATTATTAGCATGTGGCAGCACAAGGCTGGACCATATGATTTTAAAATTAAAACTGAAGCCTCTATACGTATTAGCTCCCGCGTTTAAATTTTAATATGGAAACTTGAGACTTACAAGGTCAGGTTTTTAAACTTTAAGATTGGGGCTTGAACCTCGTCTGGGTTTGCTGTAATATTTTATGAAGGTAGAATATACAGGCCCGATAGCTTGTAGACGGAAATTCGAGCTTACAAGGGCTTGTTTGTTCTTCAAAATTATACGTTCATGAATGAAATTTTTTCAAATATTTCCCAGCCATTTATTCACTTGCATTTATGAGCATATACTCGTATGTGGCATGTGGCAAATGATTGGGGCTCAATTTGGCATATGACTGAGGCTCTGTGATGCTGGCTCAATAATTTGCGTTAATCTTGTTTTCGGAACTCAAACAGACGATGGAAGTCGTTCTGTAGAATTAAATAAATTGACCCTGACAAATGTTCCTATCAAGAGCACAGAGCGCTCCAACAAATGCCTTTAATAATTGTTCCGAGCTGGAGACGGAAACCAAACGTAATCAAATGCTCAGGCATTTGATCTTCAGATGGGCATCAATTCTGTGATTGCAGAATACGTATATTCGAAAAGGCATCATTTGTGACAATGAAGGTGTCCGAAATAATCACAATTATATTATAATATATGATAGGTGATGTCTTTCAATTCTGGAATTTTTCTGCTTGAATTTTCTTCAATCTGAACTGCCGGGAGAAGGGCTTTAGCAAGCAGCCGGAAGTGCAACAATCATTTAGCAGAATCAATGTAAATTATATCCGAAATATTATAAGAAGCCTAACAGATTGAATGACAAGTAGCTGGAAGTTAAACAATCATTTAGGGAAGTGAATAAAATTAATGTAGGCAATATGACGAGTAGCGTAACAGATTGAATGACAAGTAACTGGAAGTTAAACAATCATTTTGCGGAATGAATAAAGATTATGTTTGTAATATGCCAAGTAGCGTAACTCACTGAGGTAGTTGGAAGGAGTTGCTCGTCTGTCGTAGGAGCTGAGCAGGCCGTCCAGGATCATGAAGTTGCTCTGCTGACCGCACAACCTGGAAAAAAAATTTACATGGAATGACATCTTCCTTATACCGCAAGTAATTGTATCAAATATCGAGCAGCGAACTAAATTTTATATATTTCGGAGACAGAAATGGCATATATTTTCACAATTACTAATTCTGTAAAATTTTAAACATGAACTTAAAGGGAATAGTCACTCTTCACGTTAAGATGCATTCGAGAAAATTCAAACAGAATGATTAGGAGTTTTCTGTCAAGTTTCCATTCCAGTTTACTATTTTGTTGAATGCTTCAGTTTCCTTTTACTTTTAGCAACATTTTACTGCATAATAAAAGGAATTTGAATGATTTTGGTGCTAACGATTTTTTCCGTATGCAGCAGCATCCTTTTCTTCTGCATCGAGTGTATGTAAGCATTAATAATTGCTACTTTAATTCTTCATATTGGTAGAAAATCAAATAACCCATAAAATATCTTTTACTTGCGTATCGTCTACGTTTCTAAAAAATTCCATAATTTTTGTGAACCTATTATGAAGTTAAAGTTACATAAAACTGTGCAAAAGATTCACAAAACTAAATCCTATTATTTTTGTTTACATTATATTCAGATTAAAGCTTGAAACTCACCCGAGGAAGCCAAACACTCCAGCGTTAACGCGCGTCTCTAGACTTTGATGCAATCAACGTTAGATATTGGGACCGAAATGGCTTGTTAGTTTCCAACACATCATTTCCTTCAAATGTCCCTATATTTATTGCTGACAATATTTGTGTTCATATTTCCGAGCAGTAACAATTTAAATTGATATTTTAATAGCGCCAGTTCACTCTTTGCAATTAGTTATATTAGGCTAGCATATCCAAATGAATTATTTAAAATTTGAATGAGTTATCACATCTCTCTAGAATTTATCAGACATATTAAATATTTTTTGATGTAAAATAGTTTTGAGCTGTTTTCTACCATTCCAAGCGAGACGGTTTAATTTTTTTAGCTTTCCATGTTTAATCTTTTCAGCCTTTGCATTTTTCACTTTTTAATTCCAAGTTTCATGTCTCCAAAGAAGTTCTTTCTTAAAAAGGCATTTCTGATGTCGAATGCTAGATGTCTTTCAGAACTATTTTTACTCCTGTTATTCCAATTATTTAGAAAGCTTCAAATTACCCACAGTGTTAATAACGTTATTTATTTATTAATATTAAATACCGTGATTATTATTGCTCTCGTTCGTTTAAAATTAGATTCAGTTTCCCTGTGGTTCTGATCGAAGTTTTTAATTGTATACTTTAATAAGTTTATAAATAATGAACAATTGGACAATTCATATATTAGACTTATTCGGTTCAGTATCGTTGATCAGCAAATTATTTTCAACTAGATCTGCGTGTCGCGTCGGGGTTGCAACATTTCCAAGAAAAATATTTTTGAGCACGGTATTATTAAAACGAAGCTCAGCTGCGCCAACAACCTTGTTTTTCGCTACTTATTGGTTTTAAAATCATGTTCAATAATATCTAAGGTAATACCTAACGTATTAATACCTAAAGTATCAATTTATTTTCAAATGAAGTAGACACGAATCGATGAATTCTTGACGGTTGCTTTTGAAAAATTTTCATTAGATATATTTGCATATTTTTCTATTCCTTTCCGACTTTTTTATTTTTTATTTAAATGTTTAAATTTTTTCTATATTGTACAAAATACTGGAATCATCACCTTTAAAAAAAAAGTTTTACCGCAATTATTTCAACTCAACACAGGACAATCGAACTTGAAAGCTTAGTTTAGGAATTTTTGTTGATACATTGATACCACATACCACATCCTCGCTTTTATACGACAAGATCAAGCACGTTCAGCGACTACCTCACGTAATTACACAGTTCAAAAAAACTGTATAAAGGGGGTCACCGGCGCGTGTCTCAGTGGCCGGCCGTCAGCTGAAAATAAACCGCTTATCCGTATTTTTCAGATGTTATACGGGTTTATAGTGTTAAATTTGCATAAAACGGCAATACGGTGTTTCTTTTCAAGTGTCGGCCTCCAACTAGACTCCGGTGAGACCATTTGACGGTGACTTTTCACCCAGTGTAGGTGCCTCACATCATTGCAATCAAAAATATTTTCCCTATTTTCCCATTGAGTATCTTAGCTATTTCTGGTGATTAAAACCTCTGCATGATTATTTGAATATCCCTTGAGACCGGGATTTTATAGCTGAATTCGTCGCATTTCCAAGGTATCCTAGTGCCTGATTGCCAAATGTCGCACATTTGAATTGCCAGACGAATAATTCCTGTAAACTAAGATTTTCTGTTCGCTACCTGCCGTCACTGAAAAACAATTTATTCAATTTCAAAATCCTCGCAGGTTTTTTTGTGGAGTCCTCTGTCGCATTTTTCCTGCATTATATGTTTTCTTCGATAATATTTTTTCGACCATGGTAATTCAATAGTCTTCAACTACCAGGTTGATGCCAATCCAGCTAAATTATTTTTTGAATTACATAGATTTAATTCGTCAAGTCTATACTATTTAAATTCGTGGAATTTAAATCATAAAGGCTTGACATCATAATGAAAAGATATGATTCAGGTCAACATTGATAGTGTTCAGTTGTGTGACAGGAAATACTAAAATAGGAGAAGAAATTTTCAGTCGTAATTATACTAGATTTAATGTTGTACAAATAACCTGTTGGTGCACCTAAAGTTCGTTATTATTGTGTAATCAAAATGCCAATTATTGACACTTCCAACATCAATGAAATTTTGGAAGATTTTTTGGAAAAGGTTTGAATCTTGAGGATAGTAACCGTTAAAACATGAGGATGGAACACTTCGACGTATCAATCAATAATTCAATAGTCCAAAAAATGTAGGGTTTACTCGATGCTGGTTGCATGAAGAGCGAAATCTTCGTGGTAAAAGAATAAAAAACGCGGATAATGGATCAAATTCTTCTCATAGATGCCGATTCACTATCATGCTGATTAAACTTCTGTTTGAAGTTATAATTTAATATCATCAGCAAGTAAATGCAAAAATTGAAAATATGTCTGCTAACATATGATCAGTTATCTTTCGTGATTGTTTTTATAAATGCTTCTCATGTGCCAAAGTTTTGCATCCACTCTCTTCGGTCAATAAAACCCTTAAATAACTTCTTGCAATAAACCGCGAGCTCCGGACTTCCAAAGATTTATCTCCGAGATAGTTAACCGGTTTTTGAGGTATCTGAAAATCTTCATAAATCAAATCTTTTCAGCATGTTCGGGGGCATCCGAAAATTGAAATTTTGACAGTCGTCATAACTTGTGCAACACAAGCGATAAAATGTGACAATTTCAGTACAGTTTTAAGTTGTTGGTGACTGAAGGCCGCTGCAATATCCAGATGTCACGGCTCTCAAACTGAAATTTCATTCAAATATTGTCACTTGCCAAGCCAAAGTTGATTGAAGTTCTTCACAATATCTTACCCATGTTACTTCAGTGTTATAAATAAATATGTTCAGCTATGCGTCTAAGTAGACTTCTATAGACGTCTGTCTGAATGACGTCAATGGAAATAAACAGACTTTCCTCCTGTTCCATTAAGCCCTTAAACTCATGATATAACGTATTGGATAGAGGATATTAGTCACGCAAAATAAAAATGATCGAATGCAGAAAATGTAGTATGCTTTCGCCTTGAACATTGAAGGCCCCCATTCCAAAATTTTAATGGTTTCGTTAGGGTTTTTTAGCGAATTTTTTCATCGTCAATAAGCATCTTGGGTTTCCATTAACGGCTTTTGAAATTACCCTCGTTTATATAAAACGACGATCTTTTTATATATACGAAAATATACATAGCACGACGTTCTTTTTATACATACGAACATATACATAAAACGACCCTCATGCCGAGACTTGCCAGAACTCAGGCAAGTCTCGATAATTCTTGCCTTCAGGGCAATACTAATTGCTTGGAAACTATTTAGTCAGGGGTTCAGTAACAAGAAAAGAGATGTTTTGATGATTGTAGACAAAATTTAAATATCTTATCATATTTTAGCCATCTTCACTTTAAATACGTTCGCGCTTGCCTACGAATTTTTGTGAATTTTCTGCTCGAAATAACATTTTAAATCTCAGAACTTCAGTTAAATGACTGATCAGACGTGTTTTTATTGCGATACTAGACTAATTTTATAGTGTGTTTGGATTTCACNTTATATTTTTCATAATAGGTAATAGTTTGGTGAGATTTTTTTTAAGACTTATTCTTACATTGAATGCGTTTCCATCGAAAATGCGCGGGAATGAAAAACGCACCTGAAAGTACTGCTGTCGTGCAAGAAACTGTAAAAACCTGTAATTTGCTTTCATTGCATTACCTGATGCGTCCATAGGCTGGTATAGTGA
The DNA here is from genome assembly GCF_000764305.2 of Hyalella azteca. Lineage (NCBI taxonomy): Eukaryota > Metazoa > Arthropoda > Malacostraca > Amphipoda > Hyalellidae > Hyalella > Hyalella azteca. The sequence goes on along the minus strand of NW_025936458.1, from coordinate 1,732 downwards.
AACGTTCGTACTAAACAACGTAGACTAAGACGCATTTTGCGGCCCCTCACCGAGTCTTTAGACTAAAACTAAATCGGACTGAATATGGATCGTTGTATAGGAGGTTCAAACAAGCTCCATCCTCGTACAGTGGACTCAGTAGCATTTAAGTTTATTGTTTCATGCAAGAAGCCATAATAATCCGGCCATAAATATTCAACAACAAAAATCGTTTAAAACAGGTTGCGCAATTTCACACGAATTTCTGTTACCAATTTTTCCGATAGATGCGTAGTTTAGTAGCTTGGTCTGTACTGAAAACAACCTCTCAGTTCGAGCCAAGGTTTATTTTTGCCGGGCCAAATTTCCCATTCGTTTAATTGAGGTTTAATCCACACAAAAGCTAATGAGAAGACGTAATTGCCTAATATAATCAGAGAAAGTTTTTTATTTACCAACAAAGAGCAATCTTTTGCTTGATAATGCATTCAGTTGCCTCATTCACAAGCAAAGTCAATCCATTCATATAATTAGGAAACCAAACAATTCAAACTTCAACCTTTGTAGTAACTATTATTTATTTCCTTGCCCAAATAACAAAGAATAAGAGTCATAGAGGCCTTTATTCTTCAAATTTGTACCAGTTCTTACAAGAGTTTCACTCCAGATATATGAATCCTTGGTATTAGTCTCAGCTGTTGTAATTCATGTATTCAATACATTATGTGAACTGCATCATTCTTTTTTATATAAAAATATTATCGTGGAAGTGCTCTAGATGCTGAACTTGAAAGCACTACTTATAAACTCACTGATATAATAGCAAAAAATGTATTAGAGACACTGAATGTCCATCAACACATGTTTAAATATTCATAGCATCAAGATGGCTCAAAGAAGACTGTCTGAGGTCATAAGCTTGAATAATGCGAACTTTATACGTTATCCACTTGCAAAGTTCATAACTTTACTTGAAAAGATCCGAGATCTTGCCTCGAATAATATGATGATATGATAACATGAATTATATGATAATATGATATATTAGAGTGTGCTAGATAGCTGGCGTCCTGGTGGTATCATAAAAAAGTTCAATAGAAGATTGTTAGAGCTACGAAATTTTGCTAGGAATTTGTGGAAAGTTCACACTTGCAATACATTTTAGATTAGGATGCAAGATATATTGAAACCCATTTGGAATTCAGGGAAAAATATTAGTGTATAAAAATTGAAAATAGACTAACCAAAAATAAAACCTTGACCAAAATGTTATAAAATAGGCCGTAGCGTAAAAAAGCACAAAAGTAGATTGCGAGTGGAAGTGCAACTTGCACTAAAATTAATTGCCTTCCTGGGAAAACTCATTACAACTTGTTCGAGTTTTAGGAAATTTTTTTCTTGAGCTGGAAACGGTTTTAAGTGTCTTGCCAGCCAAGCGATTGAGGCTAAATTAAAGCCCCTTTTTTAGTTCAAAATATTTTGCGTGAATCAATCAAATTTTCAAACTTTCTTCCGCAGCAAGTCAAACAAGAAATATTATATATATAAGCATCGTTTATCCATGCAAAAAATTGATTATTTCGAAAAGATGTATGAACATTTATGGTTGTTCAGAATATATCCTACACTCCATCGTACCTCTGCTGAACTCGAGCAATTCCGGCTGAAAAAATAAATAAGAACTGATCAATTAATTCCGGCATGATTCTGTGAATAAATAATAATAGAATTTTCCTGTGCCTACCATCTCGTT
>NW_025936457.1:0-851 GCF_000764305.2 Hyalella azteca | reverse complement strand
AGAACAAGATGGTAATAGCCTCGACCAGCTTCAGGCTGGTCACAGGGTTGTCGTCAGCGTTGTCTCTGCTGAGCTTCGTGAGCGACGGCCGCGTGGCCAGCGTCGTCAAATGCGGGGCGGCGTGTCGCGCGGACGACCGCTGCGGAGGCTTCGTCTGGGATGTGGATGCCGTGAGTTACTCAGCATTATGATACTCAACGAACTTATTGTTGAAGGCGGAAGTAATAACAATATATTGATTGCGGGGGCTTCGTCTGGGATGTGGATGCCGTGAGTTGCTCAGCATTATGATACTCAACGAACTTATTGTTGAAGGCGGAAGTAATAACAGTATATTGATTGCGGATGCATCGTCTGGGATGTGGATGCCGTTAGTTACTCAGCATTATGATGCTCAACGCACTTATTGTTGAAGGTGGAAGTAATAACAGTATATTGATTGCGGAGGCATCGTCTGGGATGTGGATGCCGTGAGTTACTCAACATTATGATGCTCAACGCACTTATTGTTGAAGGCGGAAGTAATAACAGTATATTGATTGCGGGGGCATCGTCTAGCTGGGATGTGGGTGCCGTGAGTTACTCAGCATTATGATACTCAACGCACTTATTGTTGAAGGAGGAAGTAATAACCGCCAAATGATTTATTTGAACTTGCTGAAGAGTGAACCTTTTACGCAGAAGATTGCAATTTTAAAATTAATATAGTATTTTTTGTGGCTTTGCAATTACTTATACTAAAATTGACGATAGAGAAAATTTTCGCAGGCATAGGCAATTTTCATAAAATATTTTGCCTATAATTCGATTACTCCAGCACCAACTCAACGCATTTACTGTTGATAAGAAAA
>NW_025936456.1:0-21592 GCF_000764305.2 Hyalella azteca | reverse complement strand
CCAATTCACGGCCTGGGATGAGCGCCGCATAATTCGGGGTGACAAATCCGTTTTAATGCCGCGGTCGCCACCAAGGCTGCTCACGGGCGTTGGGGAGACTCGACTCATGCGGCGCTGTTGGGCAAGCGTGTGTTGCCGACTCTGTTCTGGGGCCATTGAAAGTTGTTGATTTTCTTCTTCCTCCCCACCAAGGTATGAGGAAAGTTTATTATGATTTTCTTAATTTTACATTCATCCAACATTCTTCTGCCCTCCTCGCCCTGCTCAACCTGCCTAGCAGAATACAGGCTCTCAAGTTCATTCATAGCACACGGGTGGAAGTACGTATGCAAACATTTTGATAAAGCTGTTTTCCCTTCAGTATTTAATGCCATGGTTTCTGCCAACACGATCGAATTTTTTTATATACAATGAACTCGAATATAAACTCATCTTGATCAAAATGCAATAAAGCAATGTGCGTTTAGATCCTGGTAAAATTTCTCTAACAGAAAATAACGAAATTCCTAGGATATTTGTCGACAACATTTGAATACGGGGAGAATGTATTTGCATACGGGGGGAAAGACTGTAAATACTTTGAGAGCGAAAAAGTTTTTATTTGAAACCAACGGACTTCTAGGTTCCCTAATTTGCATTCTAACCTAACGAGTTAAAATCCATTCATAGTATCTCTGATACGAGCTATCTGCCATAATAGCTGGATATGCTGGTGATACGAAGCATGTTCAGTGGAAGTCGTCGCCTTCATCATTGTGCGTTGATAATGGAGAAGTGTTGACTGAATTTCTGAACGCACTGCCCAGCAAGAATTAATTTTCGTATAATTCATTCTGTCTGTGCAGCCATGATACACAAGTACGCCGATGTCGAGGGCTCAATCAAAGATTAATTTGAATACTATAGTTTTGTATCAAAATTTGCATGAACGGTTCAGTACTAAATGATAAGTAACTCAAGTCTTAGGAAAGTTTTATCTGTATATTATGCAGTATATTTTTCATAACTTCTAATAATAACTGAATCCTTATTGTATATCATTTTTTACTGAGTGGAAAATTTATGTGGATTATTGGTCTAACCAAAGTATAGAGATATATGCTGATGGTAAGTCTCGGCACCAGGCCTCTTGGTAGGAATAGCGTTGACAATTGACAACGGTTCATGTGTCCGTAGACAAAGGGGCTTAACTCATGCACGGGGTAGTTAACAAACGGGCATCCCAGCAATAGTGTCCTTCAGTTAAGCAGCACAGATTTTTGTAATAAAATAGGTTATTTAACTCACGCTTACAATAATATCCATGGAATATAAACGTGACATGTCGTTTCCTTCCAAAATCGTTAATCATTGTTATGCAATATTATTCCCTGCATATAACAAAAAAGCTTCACGCTATCTAATCTCGCACCAGTATCTTAGTGCTCTCTGTCTCAGCAAATTCAAAATTGGTCGCAGTGTTCACACAATGTATCAGAATATCGCACCGACCATACAATTAATGATAAGAAATTTCACTTTGATAATAGCGTAGTCAAGTCTAGACTCATAATAACGAAGAAGTTTCCAGGCGTACGAACGTTGCAAGCCCTAAAATATGTTTCGTTCGTAGTTCTCAAGACAGATGCACAGTATCAGTTAATAGGTCCTCAGCTTACGGCCATGCGTTTGAGCCAGGTGTACAAATCAGATTATAGCTGTCTTCTAAGTCTCCAGCCAGGATTATCATCATAGATACACATCGGTGTGTAAACTCTCGTGCGTAATACACATAAAGAACGTCAAAACTGAACTGGATGCTACTTGCGGCTTAATTTTGTGAGATTTTTATCATAAAATGGGATGACTTTAATCATTATTTGTGAGTCATCCAGATACTCATTTTCCTCTATATCATTTGACGACTGACTGTAGTATAGACGAATTTTTAGAAGCTTAAGCTACTCATCCATATCTTCGCATAGGATTTGATAAACCCTATGATATATATTTATTGCAAATTAAATATTTCTCCAATCCCAGCCTAATGTTTTAATACCTGACTTCTACTTTAACTAATTTGCTGTTTTTAGTCATTTAAAATCTTTGTAGTCACGCTGCATGCCCGTCATCCGGTGTTTGGTCCGTGAAAATCGCTTGTTGAATTATAATGAATCGAAGTAAGCAAGTTTTTCAATACATCTCTCAACATACTACTGTCTTTAGATAAATGTGAACATAGATAAAATGATTCGTGTGAACTGTGCAGCCATGATATTCATCTCTATGATGCCAAACATGTTGATGATTTAATTGGATGTTCAGTAAAAGTTTATATATTCACATCATAATCCATATATTTGGGTTTATAGCAAGGTTTTGATTATGGATAAAAACTTTTTGGTCGTCCCTGTATTGAATTTCGAGTAGCACGTAGCACAAGCAGCTTGAAAGGCAAATATGAACTCTGATATCATTAATTAGGCACGCATTTGACTAACTTAGTCGCCGAAAAAATTGTATGTAGAAATGTAAGAGTCAACGACTCCTACTTTTGTCTTTATGTTCATTCCGAAATTGAAATTATGTTCAGAAGTTGCCCATTTTGCGTGTGCAAAGAAATACTGTAGGGTGTTGACATTTGACAGTTTCTGAAATTGCACTTATTGAATAAAAGCAACTCTTGCTCTTACGATAATTGGAGAAGATTCCATGAATGGCTCTGTGGACAAAATGGCTCTGTGCTCTTCCTAAGTCTAAGAAATATATTTGACTTGTAAATAAGTTGCCTCACCAAAAGGTTCCTATATAATTTTTGGACATGACTTTGTCTTATGCTAATAGACGATAAACAAATTGTAATCAATAAACAGGGTCTCAGAACATTGCGGTACACCGCTCATGAGCAGTGCAACAGCATTTTCTTGCCGCTCCTACTTTATCGGTATCATGATAATGCAGAGCGAGATCTCATCACGTCAGTTCCTATGAAATAAATTCATAATATTTCTAAATTTTATTTTATGAACAACCACACTAATTACTACTCTTAAATTTTCCCCCAAGTCCACTGATTACCTGACGCATCCGCTTTATTTGAGGATGTATTAAGATAAACGATAAACCATAAATGAGGCATGTGGATCATAGGTGCCTATACCCATGTGAGTTTGACTAGCCTGATATTATTCACTGGTTTTCAGATGTTCGCTCCCATGAGGTAGCCTTTGTTATAAAAACAGATAATACAAACGAAATTGTTTCTATTAGTTATACATTTTGAAGTTCTAAAAATGTTGCTTTCCAACAGTAATATGAGAGATATGAGGAAAGGCGCAGGTTGCAGCATCGTCCTGGTGATGTGTAGCTATGCTACCTGCACGCGCGAGACGCATTAAGACGCACTGGATTGTGCTGTCATTTCGATACGTTCTTGTCGTTTGTTTTCATTGTATGGCGCAAAATACACTAGGAAATTAATTAATTAAATACACTCCACCCAATGATATTGATATGTTGGCTTTTACACTGCACAAAATTCGTGGATGCCCGGAGAATAAAAGCAAGTGTTGAGAATTTAGTTCTATTCTATTATTAGTTTGCTGACATCGCAAATAACTTAGAATTTTGAAGCAAAAAAGATAAAAAAAAATTATTATACTTCATTGAAAACGATTTGAGGACCATTTCCTTTATCACTTTCAAAAAATGAATATTATAATGCTTGGATTGTTCCAAATTTTAAACTGATGATATCAAGCTGGTCTCAAAACTTTACCAATTAAAATCTGTCCTGTCCAAACATATCTTTATAACAACCTCATAACTATCATTTTATTTTTAAGATTCATCTCAAGTGCAGTCCATCACTCAAGTTGATTCAGGTTAAATTATTGTGCGGCAAGTTGCTCATCCATGAGTGCGGGACTCGCGCGGTCACTCGCATTATGCGGCGCTGTTGAGCGAGTAACTCAATGGCCGTCACTGCGGCGAACGATTGTCATGTCTGTCATCTAGCACTCGTAATAAAGACCATGGATGGTAAAGTGATTGATTTTAGGACAAGTTATTTTAAATAATTTATCTTACTTGTTTCAGAATTGCCCTAGGGTATTATCCAGTTTTTAATGTTATACGCCTTATTTATTCTCGTGATTTCCTGCCACATTCGTCGTTATTATTTCGTCCTTCCCATTGATGAATACACGTAATTTAATCTTCTACTGTAATCTTGAGCGCCCGAGTAACTTTCAGCCATTTGGTGGAATTTTTCAAACATTCAAATGTTAACTCGCTGTTTCAATTCTTTGAACAGGCAAGAAAGACAACCCTAGAATTTAATTTTCACGTTGATTGATACATAGCAACACATCTATGACTTGCATACATATAGTAGTTATTCAGAATTGTATTCACATTTCTAAAGCATGACTTCTTCCTATGCTAATTAACGGTAAACAAAGCGCGGGTCTCGATATTAATCAGGTATCAAAGCCTGCATATTAAGCACCAACCCAAGCTCTGCACTCATGACCCTCGATCATCTCCTGCTTCGCTGTGGGGAATGCTAATGCATATACTTACTTAAACATACCGTACCCTTTCTGCACGCTCACCCAGTAAAGATCTCCAAAGGAATAAATAATTAAATCGGTAAATTATAAATCTTTACGAAACATTACAGGTTAGACATTGGCAAATTCGTCACCTTCAAAGAATTCATATAAAATTGCCATCCATGCTTACTGATTACATCTTCTGTCTGTATTATTGTAGGGCTAACCTTAATATCAACAATCATAAATGAGTACAAACGGCGAACATCACTGCCTATATGCATGAGTTTGGAAAACCTTTCGTATTATAGTACAAATTGATGATCATTTCACAAGCACTATTTTTTTATTCTATATTTGTACTTCATAGCACCATTGATAGCTTATTCAAAACTATAAATCAGTCATACAAGGTTAATTCGGTTCTGCCCGTTATCCGGTTTGTTGTGAAGAAGAAGCTTGCTAAATTACAATTAGCTGAAGAAGAATAGGTGTTCACTAGGCCTGTGAATTCTCCATACAACACGGCAAAATGCTCTGAATTATTCATGTTGTCTGTGTTGTCACAGAATAAGTCTTCCTATAGGCTGAGGCTCAAATAGCGCTCCAGTTAATGGTTTTATAAATCAGGCAGACTTGCTACCTGCAATCAGCCATTTAAGCTCGATGTCTCTTCGCTGATGATCTGATGCATGGTCAGTGGAAGTCACTTGCTTCTTCATGTGCGTTGAGAATGGAAATGTGTCATCTGCGTTTCTGAGCGCACCGCCAAGCAAGAAAGAATTTTGGAATTATTAATTTTGTCTCTGGAGCCATGATTCACAAGTCAATCGACGCTCATACTATCGATATGCTTAAAATAAAAATGATATCACTTGTCACTAACGGTCACGCTCCATTTTCCGCCAAGGTCTACTGATAACATGATCATAGAACGTATCATTGATTTGCGAAAACTTATTTGCTACCTGNGCGTTACTCACCTACTCGTGCGTTACTCACCTACTCGTGCGTTACTCACCTACTCGTGCGTTACTCACCTACTCGTGCGTTACTCACCTACTCGTGCGTTACTCACCTACTCGTGCGTTACTCACCTACTCGTGCGTTACTCACCTACTCGTGCGTTACTCACCTACTCGTGCGTTACTCACCTACTCGTGCGTTACTCACCTACTCGTGCGTTACTCACCTACTCGTGCGTTACTCACCTACTCGTGCGTTACTCACCTACTCGTGCGTTACTCACCTACTCGTGCGTTACTCACCTACTCGTGCGTTACTCACCTACTCGTGCGTTACTCACCTACTCGTGCGTTACTCACCTACTCGTGCGTTACTCACCTACTCGTGCGTTACTCACCTACTCGTGCGTTACTCACCTACTCGTGCGTTACTCACCTACTCGTGCGTTACTCACCTACTCGTGCGTTACTCACCTACTCGTGCGTTACTCACCTACTCGTGCGTTACTCACCTACTCGTGCGTTACTCACCTACTCGTGCGTTACTCACCTACTCGTGCGTTACTCACCTACTCGTGCGTTACTCACCTACTCGTGCGTTACTCACCTACTCGCGCGTTACTCACCTACTCGTGCTTTGTCAGACAAGCTCTTCATGTAACGGAAGGAATTATAGCCAGACAGCAACTTAATAATCTCTAATACAGCTCGTCTGCCAAGAGTTGTTACATCTTACTTAATAATACCTAATACGGCTCGTCTGCCAAGAGTTGTTACATCTAACTCAATAATCCCTAATACTGCTCGTCTGCCAAGAGTTGTTACATCTAACTTAATAATCCCTAATACTGCTCGTCTGCCAAGAGTTGTTACATCTAACTTAATANATTAATCTCTGTCTCTTATACACATCTAGATGTGTATAAGAGACAGGTGTGCTGATGGTAAGTCTCTGTTCCAGGCTTCTTGGTAGGAATGGCGTTGGCAACGGTTCATGTGTCCGGGACTTAACGCATGCACGGGGAAGTTAACAAACGGGCATCCCGGCAATAGTGTCCTTCAGTTAAGCACCACAGATTTTTGTAATAAAATAGAATATTTAACTCACGTTTAAAATAATATATATGGAATATAAACGTTACAAGTCGTTTCCTTCCAAAATTTTTATTTTTTATTAAGCAATATTGTTCCCAGCAAATAATTAGAAAGTTCCACACTATTTACTCTTGCACCACTATCTTAGTGCTCACTGTCCCTAGCATATTTGAAATTGGATCAAGTGTTGCCACACTGTATCAGAGTTTCGCACAGGCAATACAATCAATGATAAAAACTTTCACTTTGATAAAAGCGTGACCAAGTCTATGACTCATAATAACGAAGCAGTTTCCAGGCGTACGTTGCAAGCCCTAAAACATGTTTCCTTCGTAGCCTCAAGACAGATTAACAGTGTCAGTGTATAGGTCCTCAGCTTACGGTCATACGTTTAAGCCAGGTGTATACAGGGCCATCAATATTTAGCGTTACATTTTTTTCAAGATCAATGATAAGTATCCATCAATGATAATATTGTTGATAATTATCCTCGATATGTCATTTGTTTACACCTTCTCATTAATCTTTGTCATTATTTATCATTTATCATCTCTATGGTGTCAAAAAACATCAACTGTCTGCTCAAGTTGTTGACAAACGCCTCCAAAGATCCAAAATTATTCTTTCCCGCAGTCATGACGGCACGTTGTCAAACCTCGTTTTCAATGATGAGAAGATATTCAATGCTGAACACCACTTCAACTCCCAAAATGATCAAATTTGGTCGAAGAATGGGACGAAGGATCTCGTGTGGTGACTAGGAGGCAATGCCCGACCTCAGTGATGGTCTGGGCAGCCGTAACAGAGTCCTCAAGGAGTCCCCTCTTTTTTGTTGACAAAGGGGTGAAATTGAATCAGAATAACTATCGAGATGCCATCCTTGTTGGTGCATTGTTGTCCTGAGACGAAAGCACTTCAAAAAACGCCCCTGGTCGTTCCAGCAGGACTCTGCACCATCCCATGGGGCCAAATCGACTCAGGAGTGGCTGTCCGAGAATGTTCCCCGCTTCATTACCAAAGATGAATGGCCCCCATCGCAGAGGTGAGCAGTAGCGCGCTACATGTAGCGGTATCTGGTCATACTTTGAGAGCGAAGTCTCGACCGTTCTCTATAGCAGTTTGGACGCCCTAGAGGTCAAACTGCTGAAGGAGTGGGCCAAAATCCCGCAGAGTGTCATTCGTGACTCGTGTAAGGCTTTCTCTAAGCGTCTACAACTCGTTATTGATGCAGATGGTGNACTTACTTAGTCGCCAGACGACATTCGTTGGGCTGTTCAAGTGCCTTGTTCGGCCAGTGTTAGAGTACCGGCACACAAAACCCTCTCACCGCTCTTAAATATTTCCATATAAAAGCCTTACCAAGCGCGCCTATAGCATACTTAAATCCAGAATTTACTCACTGTATGAGCACTAAACCTTTGCCACATGGGAGAATGAAATGTCATGTCTAAAAATTGGGCCACCTCGCAGGAGCTAAGAGAAGCAGGTACTGGAAATGAAGTACAAAGTGACTACTGAAGTGAACACATTCCGCCGTTGTAAATATTTCCGACCTGCAACTGGAAGCTGAGCGTCAGTAGGTGTTTGTGCGTCGTATCAGAGCCGTTCAAACGTGGCTACATTATTGATTGAAAAGAAACAAACACGCTTGTGTACATCGCGATATTAACGAATCTTTTTCTTACTGAACATATTTATTCGATTGTTTGTTAGAAACAAGCAGAACAGGGAGAGCTAGAACATATGAAATGCCCGCTCAGAGAGCACAGCAAATCGCAATGAAGCAGCCAATATATACATGCAGTTCTGGAGACTTTGTTCAAACCTGAACAAAGTTCTGTCGTCTTGTGATTGTGAAGTTATGGAAAAGTGTAGAAAAATTCGTAATAGTAGAATTATGATCGAAAAAAGATTACTAACAACCACGTGTATAGAATAATAGAATACGAGTCCCTGCAAGTCGGGTTCAAACATGGAGTCCATGAATACACATTATCCGTGATTGCTTAGGCATTAGTAACAGTGATGAAGGCAAAGTTTGTAATTCCTGGCAAGGAATCAATGTACCCTGGTTGAAATAAATTCACTGCTGCTACGAAGATAAGCTTCAACCTCCACACATCGAGATTCTAACATAGCAGAGAAATAGACTGAACTTGGGAAAGCGGTGTTGGTTTACGGTTGCAGCTCAAATATTCTAAAATAAATATCCATAGCCTTGTTGTCTATCATTGCGTTTCTGATGATTGTATGTTTATGTATAAATAGCTTATCTTTTATTTTTTGTTTCGACAAAAACAACGCGCTTGTTTCACATTAGCTTTAAATAAAAAAATTCATATCAATTTTTGGAGTTGAATGTTTCAAGATTTCGAATTTTTCTAACTTCTTCGTTGCTAGATTAATTTTTTCCATTTAATTTATACCTTCTATAAGTGAAGTTTGTCTCTCTCGTAAAATATATATTTAAAAATTAAACTGGGGACAACAAAAGTTTGGTTTGGCTTATTTTTCGAGACATTTCATTCTGATATTTTAACATAGGAAACAATTAAGATATCGTATTTTTCTCACCGATTATGAATCATGTGTGTCTACGGAAGGCATCAATGTAAATACGCTAAAGTTCTGCAAGGCAAAATGGTTGCCGACTCCTGCTGTAGATGAAGCACGCAACCAAAACACATAGGCGTAGCCTATAGTTGGAAAAGTTCTCGGAGCAAAGAAATATACCAGAAAAATAATAAGAACGCCATGTACAGTACACGCACATGATATCTAGAAGCATATTTATTGCTAAAAAAATACTGAATCCAGTGCGAATAGAGTTTAATAACAATTTTCGAACAATATAAAGAAAAAGAAAGTTCAAAGGTTTACACAACGATATCCGTTTCCTGTAGATTTTGTGACGTCATAGTTTTGACAAAGTTTAATCATACAAGACTTCTCGACTCAGATTAACAGAAAGCGCATTTGAATGCAATGCACTGTAGGCGCAAATGGCACTGTATAAGCGAGTCCCTGCAGCAGATGCGCATGCAGGAGTGCTCAGTGCCAGCGCGCATGCATTGCTGGGTGCCGCAGTTAGGACCTCTCTTCAGCCAGCCGTAGATGTCAGTGTCCAGCACCAGGACTCCGGAGCTCCGAGTCACGCACGACGGGGAGTCGACGTTAATTAGTTATATGAAAAGCGTTTACTACTGAAACTGTTGAGCTTTGATTAGATAGCTTCAAATGCTTATGTTGGCAGTCTCTCTTCATCTGCGCGCGCTACTCACCTACTCGTGCGTTACTCACCTACTCGTGCGTTACTCGCCTACTCGTGCGTTACTCACCTACTCGTGTCATTCTAAAGTCGCTTATTACGATGCGCTGAAGGGAGATAGGTGTTCACTGGGTCTGTGAGCTCACTGCTCGCCATCGCTAAATGTTCATAGTTATTCATGTTTTCTGTGTTGTCACGAAGTAAATCTGCCTATACTAGGTACACCTTATAAGGAAAACTTATTTCCTGCTTGCTATCAATCATACAGGCTCGATGTTTCTACGCAGACAATCCTGTGAATGGTCAGAGAAAGTCGCTTGCTTCGTTATTGTACGTTGATAATACAATAGCATTGGTTGCATTTCTGAACGCACTGCCTAGCAAGAATTAATGTTTGAATCATTTGTCTGTGCAGCCATGATAATCTGGCAGCGCTTAGTGCTCAGATGGTGTACAGTCTGAATAGCGCAGTTATCGGTCAAATTTTGCGTGATCTGTTCAGAAGAAGCAAATGGAGGCCAATACTTCCTAATTCATTTAGTGAGCAGCGAATGACGATAATAAAAATTATTTTTGGAATGCCGCTTTTGCGGTGACGCTTATGTAGACAAGTGATCTCGCAGGCGATTAGGGTCGTGGGAGTAGAATTTGGATGATGCTATGATGCCTGATTAATATCGAGACCCGCACTTCGTTTACAGTTGATTAGCATAGGAGGAAATCATGCTTTAGAAATGTAAATACAATTATGGGTAACTACTATATGTGTGCAAGTCATTTATTTGTTGCTACGTATCAATCAACGTGGAAATTCTGTTCTAGGATTGTCTTTCTTGCCTGTTCAAAGAATTGAAACAGTGAGTTAGCATTTGAACGTTTGAAAAATTCCACCAAATGGCTGACAGTAACTCTGGTGCTCAAGATTACAGTAGAAGACTGCATGAACGGTCCCAAGTCTTAGTATATTAATCTAATAGATGATATAATATTTCTGAAGCGTTGACCAAATGGCGATGTAAATAGAAGATAGGCAGATAACCCGCTGCTTAAATAAAATGAATTTCAATAGAAACGATTTACCCTACATACAAAACCAAAGTACGACTTTCTGGCGGGATCAATACAGCATTGTATTCATTACTTATCATATCTTAATCAAAGCCTGCAAATCGTATTTCTAATCAGTTTTATAAATGTTAACTCATTCACCGTCATACACCCATTCCGCATGGCCACCCACTTAGCACCTACAAATTAAAAGACGCATCTATTACACATCAGTAATTCATTCCAAACCACAATTAATATAGAATTATTTTAAATTTCTCCCCAGGGATTATCTATTCAATGACTATCCATGTTCACTGATTACATCATCCGTCTGTATTATTGCAGGGCTAACTCTCATATAAACAATCATCCATGAGTCCAAACGTTGACCTTCAATGGCTAAATGCATGAGTTTTTAAAGCTGATACCCAAGTCTGCCGACGTTGGGTGCTCAGCCAGCGCTGAGTGTGAATAGCATAGTTATCAATCAAAATTTGCGTGATGTTCAGTACGAGCTAGTGACATGTCAATCATATTCTATTTCAGTAGTAGTGCTGCGAGCGCTAGGTTTATAAACTGAGATATAGGTTTTTGAGCTTCCACTGCCTTCCAGCAAGGTTTCTATGTTTTTATTCTACAGAGAAGTAAGCTAAATCTATTTTTTTAGAATGATGCACTAAAAGCAAAAATCAATAAATAATTATTATTACCAAGAAAGCGGACATTTTACTTGTTATAACTTCTACTACATGTTCGTACAAGTTCGTACAGAACTCGTACAGTTCGCGTGCGTGTCTGCTAATTAAAATTAAGAGGCAGTTCAGTTCACTACCCAGTCGAGAGAGCATGTAATTTCAGTTGTATTGGAACAGTGATATGCTTTGATTCTTTGCTTTGAATCGCAGGCAAAAACTGATCAATTTTATGAGGCTCGTAAAATTTATGATTTATTAATTAGTCGCGACACGAAACATATGCTATGTTTTGTTCAATATGCTCTGAAGAAAGTTAATGCACCCAACTTGGAATGTCAATCTGAACATTTTATGTTGCATGTCCTTCACTCGATGGTATATGCTGAATATACAAACATATTAAGCTATTTCATAAATGAAGAATGCTTGACAAAATCAAAACTATGTGATGCAGATCCAAGCTATAGCAAACCATTCAAACCTCTTGAAGATATATTTCTTAGTGGCAGAACAATGGCAGTGTTGGAGCTAGAACCCTTGGCTAATGATGACATTCTCGGAAAATTGAGAAAAGACTGTTTGAACTTCTTGGTATCATTTAAAGCATTGAGTGTACAAATTAAACACAGATTTTCATTGGTGATAGAAGCATTATTGCACAACTTAAACCCACACTTAAACTTAACCCAACCTAAACTCACCCACTTAAATTTTAAACCCACAAGCTTTGTCTGCAATTATTCCCTTTTTCCATTGCAACATTAGCGGCGCAGTTCGAAAACCAGGAGACTGAAGATAAATTAAATGATCTTGACGATGAATACCGAAGCTTCAAAGTAACCAAGGACTTACACCTCACAGAGAACAGCAGAACTGTCAGCATTCCGGAACTTTGGCATAGCCTTAGATCCGTAAAAGATACCTAGTCTTGGCAAACCCAAATTTGAAATTATATCAAAATTTATTACAAATTTGTCAGTTCTTACGCATTCATCAGCCTGCGTCGAGAGAATTTTCTCTCAAGTTAATAACGTGAAGACTTCAAAAACAAACTCTTTGAAAGCCACATTAATATTATTACCCAAGACCGAAAGTGGACGAAACGCAAGTGGACGAAACGTGGTCATGTTACAGGATCGAGCCATTTACAGGAGATATTAAAGTAGAGTAGTAGATGCAAGATATGCTGATAAAGCTGTTGTTTACGAGGGGGATGAGGATGTATGATAATTGTAATATGTTAAATAACTTCCAAAGAAATTGGAAATATGTTAAATTGTATTTATGTTTTTCCCTATATATCCATACTCATTCCTTTGTGAACAACAATGATTTATTACTATGAATTACATGTTAGGATAAATCTAGGTTTTTTTTGGAGGTATGATCATAGGTTTTTCAAAAAATGGTCGCTGGCAGCACTATTTAGTAGTCGTGTTCTTATTTTAATATATTGAAAAGTTTTTTTTGAAACGTTACCTTTGAGGTGACGCTAAAACTGATGATATCGAAAGTAGTCCTGAGATAAAGGGGAGCGAACTCTCTGTTCACCACGGATGAATGCTCGTAGAAATGTTCAAATTTTGTGAGCCATCAAATTTGCTTGTTTTTATGTACTTGGTTAGCAATAAATAGAGATATGTGATCAATTAAGAAGGCTTTGGATCTTTATGGTGAACACGCCCATTTATCTTGGACGTGCTTTGGAAGTCTTTTTATTCGCGGCCACACCTTCTTAAAATTGTCGTTTTTCGTTTGATTGATCACTCTTAGTTTCAGTTATGTTTATTTACGTTCAAAAAGAACGTTTGCTCAAGCTTCAATTAGGAGGCTGACTGAATTGCGCTTTGGTTTGGCTTTTTGTTCCGCAGTGACCCCCTTGGCCTCTGGCCTTAAACTTCCAATGAACGCTTAAAACAAATGTACCTTCCCTCATAAGGATAACTTATTTTTCATTAGAGTTCAATCCACAATTCGCATTTCGCATTGGAGTCTGCCCGCCTTCTACTTCAATGGCCACTTGTTTGCCTGTCAAAAGTACAGCTGGTTGCAAAAGATTTTAAAGTATTCAATAGGTTGGTATGAAAGTATTAAAGCCGGATGCAATTTTAAGTTAATCGAATTTAAAACTTGAATCTTTATTTCCTGCTAGTCAGCATGGTGGGGGCAAGTCTGGTACTGATTAGTTTGCTTCTTATCTGTTTTGAGGTGTTTTTCTTTTATTCTTTGCTAGTTCATATTTCTACAATTTTTGTTACAAGCAGTGAAAATGCATTATGATGAACGTTCTTTTTCATTCATTCAACACTCCCCTGCCCTCACTCCTCCACGAAATGTACCTGAGGCACTGAAGCTACAGCTTCAGCCCCATCATTCATTTCATTCACGGGACCAAGACTAAAGTGTATCATGGCTACGTCTCAAGATCATGCATAGCACACGCATTTCAAACGTGTATAAGAGACGTATGCACTTGAACGTATTCACGCGGAAGAAAACACTCAGGCATGTGTGCCGAGCTATTGCCCTTCAATTAGAACGCCACAATTTCTCATAACAGAACCGTAGTATAACGCACGCGTATAAAATGTTCACGCACTGCGTCGATCTGCTTCATCTACATGCACGCTCAACAACAGTCAGCCAGTCACGGGCCGCATGCAATTGTTGAAGTTACCAACCTCCTGATGCTCGACCACATGACACT
Source organism: Hyalella azteca (assembly GCF_000764305.2). NCBI lineage: Eukaryota > Metazoa > Arthropoda > Malacostraca > Amphipoda > Hyalellidae > Hyalella > Hyalella azteca. Next base: position 7,277 of record NW_025936456.1, on the reverse strand, counting down.
GATGTTGGAAAACCGAAGCTGATTATTGATGAGCTGGTTAAATCCCAAAGACCGCATACGAGCCGTTATACATCAGTCAAGTAAGTCAGTACCTACGTGTACACCCAAACCCTTGATGCTCAGTGCGCCTCAAAGTGTTGAACGTGTATGAAATTTTGAGATGAATTTGTACTGGCAAATAATCTTATGTCTACTACGAAATCATGTATTTTTCAAATAACTTGAGAGTATTTATTTATCACTTCAGGATTAATCAAATTGTAATAAAAGTTTCAAAAATAAACTGGGCGAGGTAAGTTCCTAAGTTTACTTATAGAATTTTGGACCAAAATACCCACAAATTTTTTCATTCTATTTCAAAAATCAAAGCAAAAATTTCTTTCGGGTCCGAAAAACATTTCATTGGCAATAACAGTATATACAAGTATTATAATTTCTTAGGAGAAGAAATTTATGAACTATCTTACAGATAATTACATGCGGCTTCACTGCGAACTGCCATTAAATAAAGCAGTTAAAACGTGAGCTCAGAAGAGATTCACATGAATGGTAATATTCTCTTTAACATCAAGTGATCCTAGTCGCTTTTCCTCGTCTTGCGTTTTTTTTAATATTGTCCTCCAGTCCAGCAATTGTGTCCTCCAGTTGAGCACCACAGATTTTTGTAATAAAATAGGGTATTTAACTCACGTTTTCAATAATATCCATGGAATATAAACAGGGCATGTCGTTTCCTTTCAAAATCTTTATTTATTGTTGAGAAATTTTGTTCTCAGCAAATAATAAAGAAGTTTCAAGCGATGTAATCCTGCACCAGTATCTCAGTGCTCCCTGTCTCAAGCAAATTCAAAATTGGTCACAGTGTTCACACATTTTATCAGAGTTTCGCACAGGCAATACAATCAATGATAAGAACTTTCACTTTGATAAAAGCGTGACCAAGTCTATGACTCATAATAACGAAGCAGTTTCCAGGCGTACGTTGCAAGCCCTAAAACATGTTTCCTTCGTAGCCTCAAGACAGATTCACAGTATCAGTTGATAGGTCCTCAGCTTACGGTCATACGTTTAAGCCAGGTGTATACATCACCTAACTACTGTCTTCCAATTCTAGCCAGGCCTCCAGTCACGATTATCAACATAGATACACATCGGTGTGTAAACTCTCGTACGTAATACACATAAAGAACGACGAAACTGTACTGGATGCTGCTTGCGGCTTCCTTTTGTGAGATTTTTATCATAAAATGGAGTTGACATTAATCTTTATGTATGAGTCATCCAGATAGTCATTTTCTTCTATATTATTTGAGGAGTGACTATAGTATAGACGAATTTTAAGCTGCTACTCCGTATCGCGTATCCAAGCTACTCATCCGTATCTTCGCGAAGGATTTGATAAATCCTATGAATTATATTTATCTCTAATTAAATATTTTACCAATACCGGCCTAATGTTTTAATACCTGACTTTTACTTTAACTAATTTGCTGATTTTAGTCATTTAAAATCTTTGTAGTCACGCTGCATGCCGCTGCATGCCGGTCATCCGGTGTTTGCTCCGTGAAAATCGCTTGTTTAATTATAATGAATCGAAGAAAGCGAGTTTTTCAATACATCTCACAACATACTACTGTCTTTAGATAGATGTGAACATAGATAAAATTATCCATGTGAACTGTACAGCCATGATATACATCTCTATGATGCTGAGTGCTCGACTGGTATTCGTGAGCATTCGAGACATATATATTAGTTAGTGCAACAACATGATGATGTTTTGATTGTATATTCAGTAAAAGTTTATATATAATCTTTCGAATCTGTCTAATGANTGTGCAGCCATGATATACATCTCTATGATGCTGAGTGCTCGACTCGCATGCGTGAGCATTCGAGACATATATATTAGTTAGTGCAACAACATGGTGATGTTTTGACTATATATTCAGTAAAAGTTTATATATTATCTCTTGGATCTGTCTCATTAATTAAAATTGTATGTTTGTAATAATAAGCAATTTTTGGTAGTTCCGAATGGGGCTAAGTCATAGTGAGAAAAGCTTAGCTATTACGAATATCCATGGCTTATAATTATATATATTGGCGTTAATTGTACTGGGTGAACCAGAATTAACTGACCCTTTTAATTTGTTAATAAAAAAAACTAAGAACGTTTTGAAGTTGAAACTTGTTATATTTAAAAGAAGGACATTTTTATGGTAATATTGTATTGTACATAAGATGACAATGTTGATACCAGTTGTCCCTTGATATTTCCTGATTGATGTCTTCAATTATATCATAGGTTCAAATTCTGGATCAATACATGTATTATAAAGCTTTTTTAACTTATAATGGAAATAGTCCTCAAAACGCCGTACAGTATCCTAGTTTTTAGGATACAATAACTAACTAGGATACAATATTACATACAATATTTTAACTAATACATATTAATACATAATAAATATTTTAACTAATCCAATAATTTATTGTAATAGGATACAATATTTTAACTAAGATACAATATTACCATAAAAATGTTCTTCTTTTAAATAAAACAAGTTTCAACTTCATAACGTTGTTAGTTTTTTATTTATTAACAAATTAGGAGGGCCAGTTAATTCTGGTTCACCCTGTATATACGAACTCGTGCCTTGTCCATTGTCCATTTTGCGTGTGCAAAGAAATACTGTAGGTTGTTGACATTTAAAAGGTTATGAAATTGCACTTATTGAATAAAATCAACTCATGCTCCTAAGATAATTGAAGAAGATTCCAAGAATGGCTCTCTAAACGGAATGACTCTGTACTCTTCCAAAGTCTAAGAAATATATATGACTTGTAAATAAGTTGCCCCACCAAGCGGTTCCTAATTTTTGATCATGACTTTGTCTTATGCAGATGGACGATAANAATCAACTCATGCTCCTAAGATAATTGAAGAAGATTCCAAGAATGGCTCTCTATACGGAATGACTCTGTACTCTTCCTAAGTCTAAGAAATATATTTGACTTGTAAATAAGTTGCCCCACCAAGCGGTTCCTAATTTTTGATCATGACTTTGTCTAATGCAGATCGACGATAAACAAATTGTAATAAAAAAACAGGGTCTCAGAATATGGCGGTATACCGCTCGTAAACAGTACAATACTATGTACTTCCCGCGCCTACTTAGATCGGTATCATCATAATGCCGAGCAAGATCTCTAGTCGCCAGTTCCTTTCAATATTAAGTGATATTATTTTCAATTTTTATTTCATAAAATTAAATGACATGAATTCTCATCCAAGTCTACTGATTACCTAACGCATTCGCTTTATTTAAGGACTGACTAACTTAAACGAAAAAACAATTAATGAGCTGTGTGGATCATCGGTGCCTACACCCATGTGAGTTTGACAAGCCTGACATTTTCATTTAAGTTGCATGAATTTTATTTTTAAAGCGTGACATTCCATATCATTATTGACAACCTTTACGCCAATATCCATCACTGCCATTCGGTTATTGTGGCCATGCCGGTTAACCGAAGTTTATTCAGTGAACGCTACATAATTATGATGCGCTGAAGAGAGATGGGAGTTCACTACAACTCTCAGCCCTGCATGGACAAATGTTTAGAATTATTGACGTCGTTTGTGTTGCCGTGATATACAAGTCTGTTGACTGATGCCTAGCACACAAGTGGGGTAAAAGTCATACTCACAGTACTCACAAGTGGGGGCTGGCAGTTTCTAGTGTTTGTTCAGTACTAGCTGACTGAACTCTCCCTCTGTTCAATAATGGCTTATCCTTAAACTCTCCCTTTTTTCATGGGAAAGTTGTAAATAATATTGCATTAGTAAAATTTGAACTGCCGCTCTCGCAGCGACATTGAAGATGAGCTTACGTTCACTGGTGCTCAAATGTTCACTTATGAGGTACTTATTGCTACAGTAATTGATAACATAAACTAACTTGCTTATATTACTTATACCCCTAGCAGTTCTAAAAATGTTGCTTTCCCAACAGTAATATGAGAGATATGAGGAAAGGTGCAGGTTGCAGCATCGTCCTGGTAATGTGTAGCTATGATAACCTGCACGCGCTTCACCTCATAACTATTGTTTTTATTTTTAAGATTCATCTCAAGTGCAGTCCATCATTCAAGTTTATTCAGGTTAAATTATTGTGCGGCAAGTTGCTCATCCATGAGTGCGGGACTCGCGCGGTCACTCGCATTATGCTGCGCTGTTGAGCGAGCAACTCAATGGCCGTCACTGCGGCGAACGATTGTCATGTCTGTAAAGTATACTCGTAGTAATAATTAAGGCAAGTGACATGGTAAAGTGGTTGGTATTGTGACGTGTAATTTAAATAGTTCATTTTACTTGTATCATAATTGTTTTAGGGTATTGTCAAGTTTATGTTGTTTTGCGCCCATTTGAACTCGTAATTTCCTGTCGTTTTTTGCTTCTTCCTTCCCATTAATGAGAACACGTAATTCAACGACGTAAATTCAAAACCGTATTGTGTTGCCAGATGTCCAATAGATTTTCGAAACGTTTCATCTACCGTTTGCGACACGTGAGTCGCCACTCGGCGGATACTGGGTCAACTCGCCGCTCGTTAATAAAAACCGTGTAGTACTGGTCAAAACTGCGATTTGTAGGGTTCGATAAATAAGTGATGAGAAATAACTGCAAAGCTGATCTGATCCAGCCAAAAAGTTGTAATTCAGTTTTATGTATAGAGTAGATCGTTTCTATTGGAGGCAGGCGACATGACTGCAGTGCAGCCAATGTTGCTCAAATTCTCGCGCTGATGTTCCATCTCTTCCAGCGCTCCCTTTATTTGCATCGCGTCTTCGTCGAGGCGTCACGAAGTATTTTTGAAATTTATTATTTTTCTTCCACATATTTATCTAGATGTGATTGGTGACCAGATTGGTCAGGCATATTTGCAGCGATATCTACGCTATTTTTACATATAGTTTGCAATAAATTAGTCTTCTATATTGTGTATTATAATACGTCTTTTGTATAGTATTTTTGCAACGTCGTCCTGGCGGCGACGTTTTAGAAGGCAGTTCGGCTGTGTGCTGATGCCATGTGGCAGCATCTATTGCATCCTGCACGACTTCTACTTCCATCCTGTGAATGAAAAGCTTAAAAAAATTATCGCAATTTATTTTACTTTATTCGTGCAAGTCTTCACTTCGTGCAGCTGTTCGTTCGTAAAGCGAACCTATTTTCTTATTCAGATGAACGGAAAAAACTCCAATCCGCGTCTGATCTCACCAAAAGTTACATATATACGAATATACTGCACTTGAAATAGGATGAAAAAGAATTATTACACATAAAATCTGTTACCTGTAATCCTGCATAATTGGATGTTCTCATAATGAGGGTAATTTTCTGATCGAACGCAGATGCTGGGAAGCATTACGAACTACGAATGACTTATGAAATAATCAAAGNTAATTGCCCTTAAAATATACAGCTGGCTGCTAGTCAGTTAGGGTGGGTACAATGGATTGCAAATGAAAGCTATACATACAGTGATATTCAATTTTAGTTTAAACGAATCTATGACCTAAAGTTTTATTTATTAATTTTGAAGTTATTGGCAATAACTTAACTAGAAACATAAGGCAATAACTTATTGCCTTATGTTTCTTCAGAATAACTGCCATTCTGGTGGGCCCCGTTTTGTACTGTCTGGCGCGCGGAGGGGACTACGTAATTATTTGTTTGCTTCTTATGTCTTTTACGGCGTGTTTTTATTCATTCCTACTTCATATTGTACACTATTGGAATCTTTGCAAGCCCTATGAATTAAATTTATGTGGAAGGAAGATTAAAAGTTGAAGAACTTGCTTTCCAATACTCTTCTGCCCTCACCTCTCCTCAAAAGCTACCTGAAGAACTGAAGCCACAGCTCCAGCCCCATCATTCATTTAATGTATGGGACCAACATTAACGTGTATCATGGCTACGTCTCAAGATCATGCATAGCACACGAAGTCCGCACGTGTATACGAGATGCATGCACTGAATCATATTCACGTGTAAGTAAACACGTGAACTTCTTTGCCGAACTGTTGTCCTTCAGATTTGAATGCCATAATTTCTCATGGCAGAATCTCAGAATTTTACTTACGTTTAAAATGTTCGAGCAGTGCGTAGATCGACTTGATTTACATGCAATGAAGCCAGAAGCATTTATACCTTTCATTCTTTGCCTTATCCTCTCAATCTACTCGGTAGTGCTGGAAGCCTTCATTTCAATTTCTCCAATAATTCCTCAATTACGAAAAATGTTGTCTGCCTAACACAAGATAATCTGGCAAAGACTTGCTTCTGTTGCCATATGCCATCCACATGGCCCAGCGGCACATCGTTCAATTCAAATAGTATGATTACTAAAAGTTACAGTTATTTTTACGCTTTACCTTCCCTACATGAATGTCTACTTTAATCTACCAATTTCATAAATTATCCACATTTTCATTTAAAAAATCAGTCTCTTATTTGTAAATATATGTGGATTATTTTTGCGATTGGTAGATTAAAGTAGACATTCATGTAGGGAAGGTGAAACATAAAAATAACTGTGTAAAAATAACTGTAAGCAAACTGAAACATGAAAAAATACCTGTAAGTGGTAACTGGAAACAAATTAACAAGTAACAACTAACATGTTGATACTAGTAACAGGCTGAGGTTGACCATGGTTGAACTAGTATAAGGCTGACCCATGAGAAGCTCATTTTTGCGGATGTAGTTCGTTGTTCGCCTGTGACGTCACTGATCTCAGTGACGTCACGGGCATTAACCAATCACCGAAATGCGATCAAGCCAGTCAACCAATCCGTCATGGGAATGACGTATTTGTTTACGTTTCTCAATCTCAGTGACGTAACATAAAAGCTGAACTGAAATGTGGAACTTCTCGTGGGTCAACCTTATACTGTATAGTTCAACCATGAGGTTGACAACATTAAACCGAAATCTTTCGCACAGTTTTATTCTGTAATTTATATTATGAATGTATCATGCTGGTTTTTAAATAATATTTAACACTATTAAGTAAAATCTAATGGATTTATCTATAAATGTAGCGGTAGCGCTGTAGCGGCAAAACCTCGTACCGCTACTTAAATATTTAGCGAGCGCTACCGCTTCCGCTACAATTGCTTAAATGTAGCGCCGCTACCGCTTCCGCTACTGAAAATGTAGCGGCCGCTACATGTAGCGCACTACTGCCCACCTTTGGAGATGACTT